>NC_058419.1:93224398-93451645 GCF_002201575.2 Neomonachus schauinslandi | reverse complement strand
GGGGGGGGGGGGAGGGGAGGGGGGAAGAAGGGAGGGAGGGGCGGGGGGGAGGGAGGGAGGGAAGGCAGTAAGGGTACCGCTGGCTGGGCCACTGCTGTGGGCAACTAGGGCTCCATCCTCTTCTTCCCTCTCTTGCACCCAAACACCTGCCTTATGTAACGTCTTTCCCCATTCGGGCTACTCTTAACTATCCATTTTAACTTTATTTCCTCCGGGGGGGAAAAAAAATACAAGTGGTAAAGCAGGGAGCGGGCAAGAGAGTGATCGCTGCCCGACAGGAGCTGGCAGAGACAGCCTTGCTTCTACAGCTGCCTCTCCTGAGAGAATATTCCTTCTCGTATTCAAACTCTTGCACACAAAACCCCAAAGGAGAGACGTTCGGCAGAGTGGATGGTGCCCACAGTCCCCAGACGCTCCGCCTTTCCTTAGCAAAGACAATTAAGACAGCATGTGGTTTGGGAAATTTTCAGGGTGGTCATATTTTACACAGCTAACAAAAAGCAACTTGAAAGGATAACTTTATAAAGGAAGGCAGTACTCTCGTTCGAGGGAAAAAGAATATATTTTTGTCAGTTTATTTTCCTTCTATTGTTTAATATTATAAAGAGCCAAAGCGTGGCCTTGTCCCCCACCTAAAGCTGGAAGAGAGGAGAAACAGGGAAAAGACAGGCGCCTGATTCTGAGGTAGCCCAAACCAGGGGCCCTCAACAAACGGCACCTCCTGCCCCACCAAGGGGCATCCCCAAGGCCCTGGAGGCTGACCGCGCACATTCGACGCCAACACACAGTAAGAGGTCTAGCCTTTAAAGTGAAACCAGACAGCGGCACATGCAAAATCCAAGAAGGGAGGCAGGCCGTGGCAAGGCCTTTGGCAGAAGGCTCCAGAATGCGGCGCTGGCTGAGGTCACACGGCATCAGAGCCGCATGGCGCGCACGGGGGCCTCGGAGCCGGAGGAGGGCTCACCCTGGCGCCGCATTCACATTTGGGGCCCCTCAAACTGCCTCTGGTGCCTGGCAGTGAGGTGATTTTGCTTCTTTACAATTCCGGGCAGAAGGTAAAACCAAGTCAAGGACCCCCCCCCCGCCCCCCGCCGCCCCACCATCCACGGCAGCTCTTGCGCTCTTGAGGCCTCACCTCCATATAAACGAAGAGCGAAGGTCTAGGCAAGAGAACTTCGCAGTTCCTCTCCCCCCACTTCCAGCTTCAGCGTCACTGGCATTTTCAAACTCAGACACAACACAGCATTTACGAACTCTCTGGTAGCAAAGAATGAAAAGCTTCCATCGTAGGCCCGCAGCTGTGACTCCACTGGCCCTGACAGCGAATGGCAAAGGAGAAAGCTCTGGAAGGTGAAGCAGCAGGCTGAGCGCTGAGAAGGAATAGCCAGCTGCCCTGTGCTGAGAGGCGCTGCCTGGGGAGAGGCCATCCCCTCAGATCTGAAGGCTTCCCAGGGTGTTCCCGTGGGGAGAAGGGTCACTCGCTATGGGCAAGGGCACCAGCAAAAGCCAACTGGACTTGACTGGTCTGGAAAGATGGGGTTGCATGAGGAAAGTTTTCAGAAGGGGGAAAAAAGAGTATCCTAGAAGGGGCAGTGGGCAGAGAGGAGAGAAATAGATCTCAAGGGTTGTTGCCGGCTTTCTTCACATTTTTTTTTTTTAAAGATTTTATTTATTTATTTGTCAGAGAGAGACATCGAGAGAGGGAACACAAGTAAGGGGGGTGGGAGAGGGAGAAGCAGGCTTCCCGCCAAGCAGGGAGCCCGATGCGGGGCTCGATCCCAGGACCCTGGGATCATGACCTGAGCCGAAGGCAGGCGCTTAACGACTGAGCCGCTCAGGCGCCCCTTTCTTCACATTTTAATACACAAAACACATTTTAAAGAACACACGTTCGCACCAGTCAAAAGTTGGTGGCTTTCAACTGGAAGAAACTTCTATCAAGCAAGTATGCATGCAACTGCTTAGTGGGACAGATGGGGGACAGATGTTGCTACCCAAAGGTTTGGGGTTTTTTTTCTTTTTCCTCCCCCCTGGGCGTGCAGTGGGCACTGCCACCAGCTTTAAGAAATTCAATGTCATCTTCTCAAACGTCCTGTCCTGGAACCAAAAACACCGTTCCTTTTAAAAACAACAAATGTGATGACACAAACAAATGGAAAGGTATGCCGATTCATGAATTGGAATCATTAATATTAAAATGTCCCTACTACCCGAAGCAATCTACAGATTTAATGCAATCCCTATCAAAACACCAACAGCATTTTTCACAGAGCTAGAACAAACAGTCCTGAAATCGGTATAGAACCACGAAAGACCCCAAATAGCTAAAGCAATCTTGAGAAAGAAGAACAAAGCTGGAGGCATCACAATCCCAGATTTCAAGATATGTTACAAAACTGTAGTAATCAAAACAGTATGGTACTGGCACAAAACCAGACACAGATCAATGGAACAGAAGAGAGAGCCCAAAAATAAACCCACGCTTCTATGGTCAATTAATCTATGACAAAGGAGGCAAGAATATACAACAGGGAAAAGACAGTCTCTTCAATAAATGGTGTTGGGAAAATTGGACAGCTACATGCAAAAAGAATGAAACAGGACCACTTTCTTACACCATACACAAAAATGAACTCAAAATGGATGAAAGCCCTAAATGTGAGACCTGAAACCATAAAGATCCTAGACAAGAACATAAGCAGTAACTTCTTTGACATTGGCTATAGCAATTTTTTCTAGATATGTCTCCTGAGGTAAGGGAAACAAAAGTAAAAATAAACTATTGAGACTACATCAAAATAAAAAGCTTCTGCCCAGTGAAGGAAACAATCA
This sequence comes from Neomonachus schauinslandi, assembly GCF_002201575.2. Lineage (NCBI taxonomy): Eukaryota > Metazoa > Chordata > Mammalia > Carnivora > Phocidae > Neomonachus > Neomonachus schauinslandi. The sequence goes on along the minus strand of NC_058419.1, from coordinate 93,448,813 downwards.
ACAAAACGAAAAGTCAGCCCACAGAATGGGAAAAGATATTTGCAAATGACATATCCAGTAAGGGGTTAATATCCAAAAATACATTAAAAGAAACTTACACAACTCAACACACATATACAAAAAAATAAGAATCTGATGAAAATGGGCAGAGGACTTGAACAGACATTTTTCCAAAGACACACATGGCCAACAGACACAGGAAAAGATGCTCACCATGACTCATCATCAAGGAAATGCAAATCAAAACCACAGTGAGATAGTACCTCACACCTGCCAGAATGGCTAGAATTAAAAAGACAAGAGATAACAAGTGCTGGTGAGGATGTGGAGGAAAAGGAACTGTTGGTGGGAATGAAACTGGTGCAGCCACTGTGGAAAACACTATGGAGCCTCCCGAGAAAAAATTAAAAATAGAACTACCATATGATCCAGTAATTCCACTACTGGGTATTTACCCAAAGAAAATAAAAATACTAATTTGAAAAGATATCTGCACCCCAGACAATAAACACTTTCGGCTTTGCAGGCCGCATCGTCCGTGTCACGACTGCTCAACCCCGCCACGGTATCACCAAGCAGCCAGAGACAGCATCCAAACGGATGAGCAGGGCTGTGATCCAGTGACACAGATATCTGAATCTCATAGAATTTTCCCGTGTTAGAAAATATTCTCCTTCTGACTTCTCCAACCATTTTAAAACTGAAAAACCATTCTTAGCTCACTGGTCATACAAAATCAAGCAGTGGGCCCTATCTGGCCTGCCCAGACTGACTCTGGAGATCCCTGCCTTAGATTCCTAGTCCCCAGCCCAGATCTGCCCAACGCAGAATATCGAGCCCACCACCCCCCGCCTGGAAAAGGTGGGAGGCTCCCTTTTTATTGCTGTTACCAGTTCCGTCTTCCTGACTTGCCTAATCCGTGGGGTATGGGGGGTGCTGAGTGCGAGGGGTGGCGTGTGCTCTTCGGACTTCCCCGATGGCATTGCACCCCCACACACGGGGCTGCCTCCTCCCGCACCCCAGGGGCATCAATTGCTAGGACAAAAATGTGTAGTCCCCGTGGTGGCAATTCTCAGTCACAGGACGGGGTCTCGCTGGAGGGGCGGGGCAGGCCCTGATCGTGTGGCTTTCCTAAGGAGCTGAAGTTATTTCTAAGGGACAAATTCTCTGCAGAGCTGAGCCACGCGAGGCCCCTGTCACCACCGATCACTGAAGATGGTTCTGCTGCTGTTGGAGGTTCAGCCAGGCGGGAGGGTTTAAAAGGACACAGAGTCAAGGTCCCCCTCAGGATTGGGTTTGTTTTGGAGTTGGAGGAGGGAATCGAGACCTAAAGGCTGTGCAGGCTTATCTCAGGAATGTCGGGAACTTCGGAAAGGAAGTCTAGCGACCATGATGAAGGCAAAGCCCACAGGAAAGAGGGGGAGGAGGGGAGGGGAGCTATTGTGTGGCCCATAGAAACAGGCAAGCCGCCCTGGCTTGGCAAAGGGCTGAACTCGTTCATCACATCAGTACCTCTGAAATTTCACCGTGGATAAGGGATTGGTGGGGGGGGGATCTTATTCAAATGCACGTGCTGATTTGGTAGGTAGGTCTCGGTGGGGCCCAAGCTTCCCGCACGTCTGATCTGCTCCCAGGGGATCCCAGGATTCACGCGTGCCAGGATGCTGTCCATACGCCAGCACACTTTTTTGTTTTGTTCTCCTTTTAAACAGTCACAAGCCATGAAAGACTATGGCGGTGTCATGGCTCACATGGGGTGAGCACTGACATCTAGACCCGCATGCACAGGGTTGTTCGGGGAACTGCCTACACCATCACACCCACCAAAAGAGCGAGTGGGGTCTCAAATCATCCTGCCCGCCACTCTTCAATCCCGAGTCCTGGGTCCGCCTCCATCCTTTTCCTACTGAGCCCAAAGTCTGTCTCCTGACCAAGCCCGGTGCCCCCGTACCCACACAGGGCATTTCCTTCTCATTTTCCTTCTAATGCACCCAAGGGTGCCCGATGACCAGCAGTGGCCCTGCAGCCAGCAGTGAAAGGGTGGAAGGCAGCCGCAGGTGACTCTCACCTGTATCCTGCCGCAGCTGGCAGAACAGACACTGCTTTCTCACTCAGTCCCTGAGTGGAAGCTGCTAATGACCTGAGCTAAAATGCTACCACTTAATCAAAATGACAGATAATATCAAGAGTTGCTGAAGGTGTGGAGAAGCTGGAACCACCACACGCCGCTGGTAGGAATGGACAAGGGGGCAGTCGCTTTGGAAAATCATCCAGGTATCTATCCAAGAGAAATGAAACCGTATGCCCACACAGACTATTTACTGCATTACTCATAATAATCAAAAAGTGGAAACACAAAGGTCCATCAACTGATGAATGGATAAAATGTGGTCGGTCTACCCATGCAGTGGAATAAACTTCAACCATACAAAGGAATCAAGTAGTGATACCTGCCTCAACACGGATGAACCTTGAAAACATTATGCTCAGCGAAAGAAGCCAGGCACAAAAGGACAAATATTGCATGATTCCATTTATACAGAATGTAATGAATAGGCAAATATGTAGACACAGAAAACAGGCGAATGGTTGCCTAGAGCTCAGGGGTCAGGGGTAGGGAGTGATGGCTAAGGGGACTAGGGTTTCTTTTGGGGATAATGAAAATGTTCTAAAATTGTGGTGATGGATACCCAACTCTGTGAACACACTAAAAATCACTGCATTGGTTTCAGTGGGTGAATGGTATGGGATGCGAATTATATCTCAATAAAGCTGTTAAGAACACGGTGACCTATCAGTTGGGGAGCTCAAAGCAAGTGGTGGAGAGAGGGAGCGTCCAGGACTCACAGCCCATGAGGACACGAAATGAATGAGAGACCCTAGGACCTGCCGGAGGCCTCTGATCCATGAGTAACTAATGGGGAAACAATATGATGCCACCCCTTGGAAAGCTAAATGAAATTCTAAGTGGAAACAGGATTTCAGCACTGGATAGTTAAAGGAATCGGAGCCTTTGTCTGACGAATGCTGAGTCAGTGGCAACAAGTCTGTCAGAGTTCCCACACAGAACGGCCAATCTGGGGGCAGAGTCTCAGAAGGTGGCGGACGTGGCCACACCACCACTTCCTCACCACTCCACAAAGGGCCTGCCAAACCTTGGCTCAGTCTTTGCCCTGTGACCCTAATTCAACCAGTGTTTTTGAACATTCCTGGATCCCTGGATCTGGCAGGGTCATTCGGCTCAGCCGCCCACACAGTAAGTGGCCAGCCAGAGTCATCAGTCAGAGGGTCCCGGGGTGCAATCGGCATTGGAGAGACCGATGCTCATTAGGCACAACCGGGCGCACGCCGCCAACAGCCAGCGACAGGAGACGAGAAACCAGCTGCCAGTACCTGCGACCACAGGTCACTGTGAGAGCGAGCAGAGCCGGAGAAAGCGCGCAGTGATATCTCAAGGCCAAGGCAGAAAGTCTGCCCCCAGTTCTATGTTTGGATTTGTCTATTACTCATAAAAAAAAGTTTTAAAACCAATATACTCAATTTACAACCCCAAACCTCCGGGATAATCCAAGCCATTAGGTCCAAGCCCATTTATCTTCCCCCTGGAGAACAATGCAGAAAGAGGCATCCAGTGTGAGCTAAGGATTACGGGTGAGTGAATCATGCAGCTCAGGAATGAGCACTCCAGAGGTTTCTGAGTCCAGTGCACCACGCGAACTGTAAGATCCAGGTGAAACCAATTATCATCTGGAAAACTTGGGAGCTTAGCAATGCTACCAATGACTTTTCTCTTGCGCAAGCTTTAGTCTTAAACCTCGATCTGCAAATCCTGCCCCTGGGACTCCTGGGAGTTTCTAAGTCTCCTAGAATAGTGTCCCAGGGGGATTTGAAATCCAAGAGCCTCAGCCATTAACTATGCCCTGACTGTTCGTCCGTCCTCTCCTGTTGAGGGCAGTGCAAATTTCCTCCGACATTTTGCAGTCTTGCATTCCTTTTTCTCTGGGAATTATCATCTTGGAAATTCCAGTTAAATCCTGCAGGGATATCTGAAACAGAACCCTTGCTCTCTACCACGATTGTTTTAGTCAGTTCGTTAATCCACAAATACTGACTAACGATCCTCCTCCAGGTCACAGACTCTGGGCTAAGTGAGAGGTACAACGAGTTGCCAGGCCAGGCCCGAAGGCGATTACAATCTATGATTATGCCGGCTTTGTTGGGTGTTGCTTTTTAAGCGAGGAGAAGGAGACGTTGTACCTTTGGTCGTAATCCGAGAGACCACCTGCTCATGGGTTCAGTCGCGGTTTTCCCACTCTGACAATTTCATTTTACTTCGTATGTGGATTTCTGTGCCCGTTAAGGGCAGCTTGCTCACAGAATCATGGAGATCACCTAGTGAGTAATGGTTCCGAACTGGGATAAGGGCCTTCTCCCCCTGAAAAAGAACACCCACGCAGATTTTTGTTTCCAATTTCCAAACGTTCTTAGAGAAGTACCCAGACCCCCTCTGTTAACCTTCCTTGGGCCTGCGGGACCACTGTCACAGGCTTCAGCCATCCCTCAGCATCATTCTCCGATATCCAGGCCCAGTGCTCCTGCATGGCTGCTCTCTGGGCTCCCAGGGCCTGTCCACCTGCCTCTGCTACAACATTTGCCCCCACAGATAAGCCGGTGTCTACTTCCCTGTAAGACAGAAAGCCCTGAGAGAAGGAATTCCCCTCCTTCTTCACCCCATTGTCCCAAGCACACCATCATTCGGTGTCCACTTGAAAAATTCTCCGGATAGAGCTCAGTTTTCATTAGAAAAGGCAGTAAGGGATTCTGTTTCAGAACTACATTCAAATATCCAAGAGAAAAGAGTTTGGGCTTAGGGGCACCTGGGTGGCTCAGTTGGCTAAGCGTCTGCCTTCGGCTCAGGTCATGATCCCAGGGTCCTGGAATCGAGTCCCGCATCGGGCTCCCTGCTCAGCGGGGAGTCTGCTTCTCCCTCTCCCACTCCCCCTGCTTGTGTTCCCTCTCTCGCTGTGTCTCTCTCTGTCAAATAAATAAATAAATAAAACCTTAAAAAAAAAGAGTTTGGGCTTAAAAGGCTCCCATAAACAATGGCCCATAAAAGCTGACAGTCAAGAACTCACACAATGGCCAACGGAACGAAGGGGCTGGCTTGAGAAACTCCCCAGGAACTGGAACTCATTCACAGCGCTCGGCTGGAAGTGAATCTTTAACCTGGGTATTCATCATAACTTGGCGGCCACAAGTTCGTACTATGTTATAGCCTGGCAAAAGGAAACCTTCTTCTGTTTAAACTCGATCTTCACTTTCAATTACCCATTTTAGCCTCGTTCTCTGAAAGGGGAATTGATGTAGCGCACATATTTGCGTTCACTAAGGAAACCATTCAACCACTTTGGAAGGGGCTGGAGCAAAGTGGCCAACAAAAATAATAAATGTACGCTCCAGCCTGTGGCTGCAGTAAGTCTCTCGCCTTACAGCCCCCAACAGAGAAGGTTATTGCTTAAACAGAGGGTGTTCATGGATTTAAAAAGCAACCTCTATAACCAGCAAGCCACAGTCCCTATGCATGGAGATTCATGGTGGCACAAAGCCCTGTGTACCTGTGCACGTTTCTCTCAGCTCTTTTCTTTCCAGTGGCCCATCAGCCAAATTATAGGGCTATTAACTCGATCAGCACAAATACCCACTTGGCTCTAGGTGTTCGGCTAGGCACCATGAGAAATACAAAGGGGAAGACGTAGTAGCGCCTGCCTTCCAGAGCTCAGAATCTAGAAGTATACAGGAGGGCGTAAATTATTGTACCATTCGACACATGTCATAAACACCACAAGAGAAACATGAAGTGCCGTGGGTATTTAAAGGAAGGCAGAAGCTTCCCATTCGAGGGATCAAGGAAACGTTTCATCCAGGAGAGGGTGTCACTGGAGGATGGGCAAAATTTGGGCAGACAGGTGGCTGGGGCGGGGGCCGGGAGGCAGGGGGTTCCAGGTGCAGGAAGCAGCAATCACCAAGAACGGGGAAAATGTGATTCAAGCTCTGCAAAAACAGGTAGTCTGTTTCGGCCACATTTTAGGAAACCAGGAGGGAAAGACTGAAAATTAAGGCTAGAAGCAATCGTGTAGTCCCCTGAAAACAACTGAGAACTTTCTAGTTAACGCGAGAGAGGACAGGGAGCTGCTGCTCTCGGTTTTTGAGGCAGAGAGTAATGTGATAAAAGTAGTTGTACTTAAAAGACCAGTATCTGGCCGGAGAAAGTAAAATGAGTCAGAATGAGGAAGACTAAAAGCAAGAACGTTCTAGTAACCATAGAAAAGAGAGGGGCTATATTTCAGTTGTGGTGTGAAGACTAATGAGGTGAGAAGGTTTGAAGACAGTCCTTGAAGGACGATTTCTGGTGTCTCTTTCAGCTCACAAATCTATGAAATGAGAAACAGTAACACCAACATACTGGACTGCAAGTGTTCTCGGTGAAGAAAATGCTAGATGAAAATGTCCTGCTCTCCCCAGCACTCCCCGCTTTTTATTCCCCCCTTTTTAATGAAGAGGAATTTTTGTCAGCTCCTTACATGTTTTAACTCCAAACAGAAATTTCTAGCTTAGCCTGCTCCTGGAGAGACTTTAATTGTAGATCCTGGGCCAGGTGTTCAGTTCCTAATACTTATCTGCAAAGGTGGTACTTCGGGGGACTGCTTTGGCTGATGTGGTCTGGCTGGGCTTTGAGCAAACCTCACTCGGTTTTCCTGACTGGTGAAACCACCCTAGTTCACCAGTTTTCTCCAGGCATAAGATTCACGGAGCCTTTCTTAGTGCCCGCAGTGCTCATTCTTCGTCTTCAGCCTTGCTCACTGGAAGAGGTGGGGTGAACCTCCAAACTCTCAGGTGTAAAAGAGGTTTCAAGGGTTCATTGAAGCACAGAATAAAAACGGAAATGCAAATCAAAACCACAATGAGTTATCACCTCACACCTGTTAGAATAGCTGTCATCAAAAAGACAAGAAATAACAACTGTTGGCCGGGATGTGGGGACAAGGGAGGCCTCTGTGCAGTGTTGGTGGGAACGCAAACTGGTGCACCACTGGGGAAAACAGTATGGCGGTGCTTCAAAAAGTTAAAAATAGAACTACCATATGATCCAGCATTCATTCCACATCTGGGTATTTATCCAAAGAAAATGAAAACATTAACTCAAAAAGACATCTGCATCCCCATGTTCATTGCAGCATTATTTACAATAGCCAAGATATGGAAGCAACCCAAGTGTCCACTGATAGATGAATGGATAAAGAAGATGTGGTATAGATAGATACACACACACACACATATGGCAGCCATAAAAAAAGAAAGGAATCTTGCCATTTGCAGTTGACAACATGGAATTTCGAGGGCATTATGCTAAGTAAAATAAGTCAGACAAAAGATAAATCACCATATGATCTCACTTGTATGTAGAATTTGAAAAACAAAACAAAGAAAAAACCCCAAGCTCGTAGATACAGAGAATAGATTGGTGGTTACAAAGTTGGGGGGGTGGGGGATGGGTAAAATGGGCAAAGGGGGTCAAAAGGTACAAACTTCCAGTTACAAAATAAATAAGCCATGAGGATGTAATAATGTACAGCCTGGTGATTACAGTTAATAATACTGTATTGCATATTTGAAAGTTACTCAGAGTAAATCTTCCAAGTCTTCATGGCAAGAAAAAAAAATTGTAACTACATATGGTGACCGATGGTAACTGGACTTCTTGTGGTGATCATTTCACAATGTATACAAATAGCAAGTTATTATGTTATACACCTAAAACTAACATGTTATGTCAACTATACCTCAAAAAAGTCCCCAAAAGAACAGAATGAAAACTCTTATAGCCATAGAAACACAATCAAACACAGACAAGTTTGCTATGAACTTTCTATACATTTCATGTGGATTTTTGTAGACACTGTGTCTTTGCTAGGCTGCAAAGAATGAATCAGATGGCCAGAAAAGCTGCATCAAATTCAAAGATGGAAGAACTCCAGAGACTTTCTAGGAGCGGAAATGATTTACTCTCACTCTGACAGATTTGCTATTAAATCTCAGACAGTTATATAATGGTGATGAGAGTGATGGGGCCCTTCATCCCCACCTCCCTCTTTCAGAGGTTCCTGATTCCAGGCCTCTTACCTTCTCTCTTACTGGAGACATAATGTCCACTTGCTAAGGGCGTGCCTCTGAAATGATCTGCAAAGCCCCTCTGTCACCCAGCACTTTAGGGTGAATTCAGCTGATGTGATTTGCCTTGGGACCCACTGGCCTAGAGAGTCTCCCCTCCCCAACCTTCCCAAACCTCTGGCTTGGACTGAAATCCCCTCCTTTGGATTCAGCAGCCCCAGCAGAGCACATTTCCTGAGAGACCCCACAGAGAGGTGCCAAACTGGGGGCAGCCTGCTGGCTGGCAGAATTAGCCAGGGGCAGTTCCCCAAAGACAGAGAGGAGTGCCCAAACTGGTGCACCCATTTTTCTGCGGATGCCTGGGCCCTGGCAGCAAGCTACACTATATTAAGGGTAGAAACTGGGAGAAAGGAGAGCAGAGGGATTTCAAATGGAAAAAAGAGAAGAGGCCCCTTGGCTGAGAAAGGCTGGAGCAGATGTACGGGCAGCTCAGAGACGCCTCCCACTTCAGCGTGAAAGGCTGCCTCTAGCTTCTCAACTTCTCTCCTGCTCCCTGTCCAGTACTGACCTCCCCTGCCCCTCTAGGTTCATTGTGACCCGACTCCTGCTAAAGGGCAGTGGGCAGCCTGGGAATGGCACTTGCCTGGGGCAGAGGATGAAGTCTCCTTTCTACTTTGCCCTGAAGCAGTTCCTACCAAACAGCTCAACACACGAATGTTCCTGTTTATCACTTTACACATCTGTTCGATTCACTCATTCATTTGGGGCTCTGCGGAGTATTTCCGGCAGCCTTCCCTACATCTCCGGAGCACACTATCTGGGAACCCTCCACCGCCCGCGGTCCGTCACCCAGAACTTGGTAGGTTCATTCCTAGGACCCCCGATTTAAACTGCCCACAGTGTTGAACGCAAAGCCAAATGTCTGCACGCCCTAAAGTCCATGTCACCCACCTTCCCACTAGCACTAAATTAAAATGCACCCCCGGATTTCTTCTCCATTCCAGGGGGACAGAGGTGCATCCATGTTGTCCTGCTCCCCTGAAGCCCTTTACTAACCTAAGACTCCCAGATGAGGGAGTTAGCTGGAGCTTTTTTAAAGGTTTTGTCAACACCAAGAGAGCCCCGAATAAATACCCGGGGGCCCCTTAGATGCTAGAGACCACGCCCCCCGCAACAAGAAGCCACACCCCCTGCCTCACAGCGCCGCGCGTGAGTAGTCCCGGGCCCCTGGGGCTAACCGAGCGCATGCCACAAGTCACCACTCTCAGCTGGCACCTCTCTCCCAGAGGCGCAGACTTTCTCGGAATCCCCAGCAGGGGGGGTTGGTTCGGGGGATGTGGGAGAGGCCCCAGCCTGTGCGGTCCAAGGGAGCCGCTCGCCCGTGGCACGTGCCTGCAGCCCCCGGGGTGGCCCGGGCCCTCCAGTGGGAGCGGATGGGGGCTCCTTCCAGGACAAGCTGCGCCCCCGCCCCGGGCCTCGGCCGTGCGCCACCCCGTGACAGGCACAACTCCAGGTGGGGAGAAACCAGCCCGTCGCCAAACTTCCCTTCGTGGCCTCGGGCGCCAACGTGGGTCCGTCCGCTCGGGCCCCCGGCAGCGCGGACGCAGAGGGTCTGCCGCTCGCGGCGCCGGGCGCGGGGCTGACAGCCGGCTCTCCCCTCCCGGCGCCCAGACGCGAGCCCGCGGCCCGCCACCCCCTCCCTGGGGCCGCCAAAGCCGGGTCCGGGGCAGACAAAGGGCGCCCCGCCGGGGAGGCTGCCCCGCCTCCGCTCCTACCTGGGAAGGCGCGGCTCGGCGGGAGGCGCAGCAGCAGCAGCAGAAGCAGCAGCAGCAGCGGCGGCAGCAGCGCGGCCCGGAGTGCGGGGCTCCCCATGTTGCGCACGGCGCTCGCTCGGCCACGCTCGGCTCCGCTCGGCTGCGCTGCGCTGCGCGCCTTCAGGGGGCGGAGGAGACAGACGGGGCCGAGGGGCTGCGCGGCGAGCGGGCGAAGCCGAGCTGGAAAACTCCTCCTCTCGCAGCTATCCCTCCCTCCTTCTCGCCTGGGGCCTCCTTCCTCCGCCTCCCCGGGACGCTGGCGCGGTCCGGGGCCCCGACCCAGCCCCGCCTTTGGTGCCGGCGCTTCTTCTGGAAGCGGGGCTGCACCCCACCCCCCCAGGGCCAGAGAGCGCCAGGCGCGTGCGCTGGCACATCGGATGACCCCGAATATCTTCCTGTTCTCCCATTCCGCTCAGCCCGAATACACACACTGGTGCCCAACCGCCTCCCAGATCTCGGGCCCCCACGCTGTCATCTGTGCGGAGAGCCGCGTGAGCCATTCTGTGTGAAGGGACAACCGATCGGGTCCACAGTGGCCCCTGCGGCCGGGCTACTAACGGCCACGTTCGCTGATCTGACCCTCACGACCACGTCTCAAGTTCGGTACTATGATGCCCATTTTACCCAAGAAGACACCAGTGCTTGGAAACGTGCCCAGTTCACCGTTCCGGGCAGAGAGGGGATTTGAAGTTAGGTGTGCGGTTCTGCCGGCACCAACGTCCATACTGCAGCTTTTTTGTTTCTCTTCTGTAAGGGAATGAATCAAGGGCTGGACGGGGTGCCTGCTGAACTGCGGTTTGGAATGGGGCTTGAGGTTCTCTTTCCAGGCTGTTTGATGGACAAAGCACAAGGCACAGAAAGTTCCCTGTCTCACTCCCAGTCTTGGGAATGCAACTTTCGTAGTTTCCTGCAACCCATTTCCCCATTTCCTGGGTGGTTCTCGACCACCTCCGAGGACACCAGGACCAGCCCGAAGCCTCCATCCTGTGGCCTGGCATCAGGATAGGGTTTCTAGGCTGCCTGCAGGACGGCTCTGGTTTCTTCGAGGCTTTCCCAAATGGTTTTGTTTTGTTGTGAACCCACAAGGCAGCACCTGGCTCCTTTCCTGCCCCAAAGAGGTCTTAGCTAAGGCAAATTGCGATCAGGGCTGCTGCGTCAGGTTGTGCACTGTGCAAAGGGACCTGGAGGAAGAGGCAAGTCGGAGGGGAAATCCAGCCACCTCTGGGTCAGGGAGCCCTGTGCCTTGGCAGGGGCCACATACATTGTGGAAGGGCAACTTTCCCCTTGCCACTAGTCTGATCCACTAGCTAGGCTAAGGGCCCTGGGTACATCCATCCAGAAGGTTTTCAAATTCTTTTATCCCAATTCTCACAAAAGCCCCTGACTTGAACTTCCATCTTATCCTCTCGCGGGCTGGGGGTGGGGTGCTTTTCTCCATCTCCTGTGAGATTCTCCACAGCTGCTCCCTCCTCAAGGAGCCAACAACCCTTCAATAGCCCCCCCCCCCCCCCCAGTCACAAGAAAATGAAGGAGAGCGGCCTCATCTATGGCCTCTGTCAGACCCGACTCGCCTCCGCCTCTGAGTGGTTCTCAGTCCTGTCCAACCACAAAGGGCGGGGCGAGGGGTGGGCATTTCATGAAAACACCTTATCAGAGCTGGACCCCAGACCAATGAGACTACAATCTTTAGGGAGGTGGCCTGGAGTTTGACCAGATGCCTAGTTTTGTTCCCGCATGTTCAGTGGGGCAGGTTTTAGAATGGGCTAAATTCTGGGCCAGCGTTTCTCAACCTAGGCACTATGGACATGTGGGGCCTGACACTGCTTTGTCGGGGAGAGTGGCTGCCCGAGCACTGAGGGATGGTTAGCATCCTGGGACTCTGTGCACCAGACGCCAATAAAACACCTCATTTTCCAAGTCAGGACAATGAAAAACCGCCAGACGTCGTCACATGTCCCCTAGGGGAAAGTCTGCCCCCAGTTGTGAACAACTGTTCTAGGCTCATGAACAGAGGTGAATGTGCACCCCAAATTCCAGGTCCAGGTTAGCCTGCCCAGTGGCCTTCCTTTACTGTGTCACCTCTGAAGCAAGCTCTCCTCACAAAAACCAGCCTAAGTTCTATTACTGGGCCGAGAAGGAACCCCTGGCGCTCTCCTAGCATCTGAATCTGGCTGAATTATAACAAATACCACTCTCTGTGTCAAGGCTTTTTCTCTTTGTGTGTATAATGCTAAGTGAAATAAGCCAGTCAGAGAAAGACAAATACCATATGATTTCTCTCATATGGGGAATTTAAGAAACAAAACAAAGGAACAAAGAAAAAAAGAGAGAAACCAAAAAACAGACTCTGAACTCTAGAGAACAAACCGACGGTTACCCGAGGGGACAAGGGTGGGGGGGATGGGGGAAACAGGTGATGGGGATTAAAGAGTGTACTTGTAAGAGAAGAGAGCACTGAGTAACATATGGAAGTGTTGAATCACTACATTGTACACCTGAAACTAATATAACACTGTACATTAACGATACTGGAATAAAAATAAAAATAAAATACCAAGTTTTATGGTAAAAAAAGTTTTTTCTTTGCTGCCTTAAAGCAAACTCCAATCAGATTTTATTATTTAGTCATAATGTTATTACAGTTATAATAATAATAGTAATACACTACTACTAATAATAATACTATTATTATTTTTTAAAGTAGGCTCCACACCCAATGTGGGGCTTGAACCCACGACCCGGAGATCAAGATTTGCACACTCTACCCACTGAGCCAGGCGCAGCATCACTATTACCATTATTCCAGGTCTCTGACAGAAGGGATGAGGGTGGAGGAAGGAAAGAGGTAATCAGTCCATCCCACAATATCTCGGTAGACAATAGGACGGTTACGTAGATAAATAAATCTGTCAAACAACTGAACCCAGAAGATGGGGTAATGAGTTGATGGAAACAGGAAGGGAAGTCGCTCAGGGAGTGCCACAGAGCTTTGATCTCATTCCTGTCCTGCCTCACATAACAATGACTGAATTGAAAAAAAAGACATTGTTGGTGTGAGACACCAAGACAGGCAGGCAAGAAGCAGGTTCCAAACATCTCTAGGGGCAGGAACGCGGCGTGGACGCTGAACAGTGAACAAGGATATGTACGGCATCCTACATTAGATCTCAAAAGCCAAGCGCACGGATACAGAGGAAGGGAAAATGGCTTCACGGGAACAGCCGTGAGAACGCAGTCTAGTTGCTTCCAAACTAAGATTGCCCGGGCCCCCCAGGGCCATGCTGACAGTGCCTGGTCGGTCCGCCGAAGCATTCCTGAGTGCTGGCCAAGGTGCCCGAGGAGAGCGAGGAGAACACGGACATCGAAGCCTGGCGGGGGCGCAGAGGTGTCTTTCCACCCTGTGCAGGGGTGAGGCGCTGGGCTTCACCACCACAGGCTTCTTCCGAGTCAGAGCAGAGCGACCCACGGTGGAGAAGGAAGGGGATACCCAGGATTCGCCCCCACTTTCTGCCTTGGGTTTGTCAACTGACGCCAGTGAAGGAGAACCTGCCGGCCCCCTCCCCCCCTACTGCAGGACACAGATCTCCTGGGGACGGCCGTCAAGGCCCTTCCCTGCCTGTGCCGCCGCCATTTCCCCCACACCTCCTCGTCCTTCTAGGCTTTCAAACCAGTTCTTCTCTTTCCACCTCCTTTCAGAGTAAAGGGCCTGCAGTTTGAGGGGAAGGTTGGTGGCCCACTGTACCTCAGGAAATGGATTGGCATTTCCCAATGTCGAGGAGCCACTCCGAAGTGAAGCGGCCTGTGTGAGTGCTTCGCAGACCATCTGTAGTAAAGGACTATTATTTTAAGATGTCCAATCCAAAAAATAAAAAAAATAAAACAAAATTTCCAGGGGCACCTAGGTGGCTCAGTCGGTTAAGCGTCTGCCTTCAGCTCAGGTCATGGTCTCAGGGTCCTGGGATCGAGTCCCGCATCCGGCTCCCTGCTCAGTGGGAAGTCTGCTTCTCCCTCTGCCCCTCCCCCCACTCGTGTTCTCTCTCTCACACTCTCTGTGCTCTCTCGCTCTCTCTCTCTAATAAATGGATAAAAAAAATCTTTAAAAAAAAACACCAAAATTTCCAATCCATCGTTGTTCAATGCTTTTGTAAAATCACTAAACAGGATTCACTAGAAAAACAAAATGAGAGAAAAAAAAAAAAAAAGCCAGAGAGCAGCCCGGCTCCAGGGACCACACTTTGAGTAGCAGAGTGAGAGTGGATTTAGCTTTTTACCTGCTGCTCCTGTACGAACTACAGACTACAGTAAACGCTCCAGGTTTCTGGGAACTCAAGACAAGGACCAGGAGATTTGACCTCAGTCTCTTGGAATCCCGCTAAAGGAATGCCAGAAAGATAGGGTGTGTTGGGTCAGTACTTTTGCTGACCCGTATCTATTAAACATCCAGATCGGAGAGGGTTAAAGTGAGAATGCTCCAGGTCAAGATCAAAGAGCTAAGGCCGGTCCAAGAATAGTATCTGTTTACAATCCCCTGGCTTCAAGAGATTTCTTCTCTTTCTAAGATAAATATTCAGAATGAAACAACACAAGCTCTAGGGGATGAAAAATGTCTGCAGTATAAGGGAAAGGGACTGTGCTCTAAAGATTCAAAGGAAGCCATCTCTTTTATAAAAATCATAAGCTACCAAGAAAAGGAAAAGCAATTGTAGAAAATATTTATTTGGCGTATTCAGTAACAGATTCGAGGCAAATGCTTTTAGAAAGTAGGAACAGGAGGTCATACCGAGAATTGAGAAATAAAAGAACGCAGAGATTTAAAAAGCTAATTAACAGCTTTCGGGTTCAATTGCCACATGCTAGGAAGTCATTATTCCTGTCTTGACAACCAGAAAAAGCTGGGCAAGCAGAAAAATCAATCCCTTTTCTTGGACCCAACAAAGAACTGGTTTTTCAGGGCAAATTGTCACCTATCACTACCCAGAAAGACAGGCAGATCCACACAGTCCTGGCAGAGATGGGCTTTCCTGGAGCTGAAGGCACCCGGGAGCCATTAATTGGTAGGAACACATAAAAGGCAATTTAGAAAAATTGCCAGAAGCTGAGTGTGGCCTGTTAGGAGCGTGAGAAACTCCTGGGGCTGAGGCACTGCACAGACTCTTCGTGGTACTGGGGTCTTTACCTCCCAGAAGCCTACCAGGTTTTCACGATGAAGGTCCAAGAGAGACCCTGCCTGCCCTGGCAGGGGGACAGGGAGAGCAATCATTCTGAGATAGGTCCAGAGACTTCTCCACACAAATGGGCCACTCTACAAGTGGACGGACTTCACCAGAGCCTTATCTCACCCCAGGGAAGGGTATTTCCTTCCCCTGTCTTGATGATTCATTCCCAGAAAAACCTCATTTGGGGAACTGCTCACGTGGTCGGTTCTCACCTTGCCCGAGTGCCACGGCCACTCCAAATCTGGGTCATAGGTGTGGTTACAGGAACCAGATCAGGTCAGGAGTAGAACTTTATCCCCGAGCCTCCGTAATTAGAGGGGCGAGCACAGGTCCCAGGCAGGCCAACCAGGCTGGCTCAAAAAATGTTAAGACAAAGCCCAGTGGAAAGAATCCCTCTTTGGGTAGGCGCTGTATGAACGGGACTTAGGAAATGCTAGCTCTGAGTGGGGCTCGGAAAGCCAGAAGACACCACTGTGTAAGCCTCTCCGCCACCAGGGCCATACGACCCGGGAGATGTAGCAATACTTACTCAAGGTGGCAGTGGCAGATAGGGATGCATCTTGAAGTCTCTGGCAAGCTCCGAGCAGGTCCTGAAGGCACAAGTAAGGTGCGTTAGGAAGGGGCCCGAAGGCCCATGGCATCTACTTTTGCTACATTACCTTCTCTCTTCCGGCCTCCATCTCGGGCCTGATGGAACATTGCCTAGGACCAGGTGACTGAGGAAGAAAAGCCTCAGAGCGCTGTGCACGGCGCATCAGTCCCACCTGAGACGGTAGGGGGGCGTGTCCCGCACCGCAGCCCTACTCTCTTGACAGCTCTGAGGGGCCGTGTTGAGGGGAAATCCACCTAGGAGGCAGGACTTTGACTAGTCGACCTGATTATGTGAATAGGCACCCACAAGGGGATAGGGGTTTTCCTCCCCTGTCCACATATTTCTGCCAAAATCACCATCCCACGGTCCTAGAGAATCCCTTATGTGCCATCACGGTATTCCCAAGTATTGCTTCCCGTCAAGGGACTCCCTTCACAGCAAATGGAGTGAGGCAATGGGCGCGCGCTCATGGAATTCACTGGTCTTACCATGTCCCCATCGGCCTGAAGCAGCTTGCTAGAGGCAGAGTGCCCTTTCGAAGACACAGTTAACGCACCAGCTAAGTGCATCGCAGCGAGGGCCAAGGTCCTCCCAGATGCTGTATATGCTTTGAGTCAGCATCCCATATGTGATGCTGTTACTCCCATAACCAGTACTCACTGATCCATGAGTACAGGGGTGAAAACGGGAAGGGAACCATTTACCGTTACCTCCGGTGATCCATTAGCAAAATGTTACTGCTCATCCCTGGGACGATGCATAGGCTCTGCGGGTCTAGAGGTCTTAGTTCCAAAGAGAGGAATGCTTCCATCAGGGGGTCCAACAATGACTCCACTCAAAAGGGAAGTTGAGACCGCTGCCTGGGCACTCAGGGTGCCTTGTGCCACTGAATGAATAGCAGAGAAGGGGGTGACTACCTGGCTGGGGTGATCGATCCTGACGGTCAGGGAGAAATCGTGTTGCTACAACCACACAGTGGGCGTGAGGAGAACGTCTAGAAAGCAGGAAATCCTCCAGATGCCTTGACTACGCCCATGTCCTATGATTAAAGTCCACAGAAAACTACAACAACCCAATTCAGGCCAGGCTGCTAGTAACCCAGAGCCGCCTTCACGAATGAAAGCTTGTGTCCCTCCACCTACCAAGCAAAGAGCCATGACCAGCAGCTGAGGGGCCTGCTGACATCAGCAAAAAGAATATGCAATGCTAGCACATAGGAAGAAGATAGTTATAGAGATCAGCGAGGACCATGTGACCGTCGCAGAGACAAGGACCATAATAGTTATGAATATTTCTTCCTTATTTTAATATAGATGTCTCTATATGCGTTAACTGGATATTTTTGTTTTTCTTTTGCATCCCCTTCTCATCTCACATAAGATGTATTAGTACTACTTAACTTTAACTTAATAGCTCAGGATTTAAGTTATACGGTATCAACGGAAGAATGTGAACCAACTTGGAAAAGGATCAACATCACCCAAGGACAAAAATGGAACTTTGCATTCTCCTTGGGGAAAAAGTTACCATTTTGTTGTTGTTGTTGCATAATGCTATGCGGAAGTAGGACTTTGATAGGGTCCTTCTGCAGAGATTAAGTATACCTTAAGGAGATGTATATGGATGCTAAATTGACTAGGGGTGGATTTTAATGACTTCGTCATGAGTCAACTTGGCTAGCCTGAGCTACATTTCCCAGAATTCACTCTCTCGTTTGTTTCCAGTTAGGGTCGGTCACAAGGGACATTCTTGGGGAATCTGGAGGCTGGAAGGGAAGCAGTGGCCATTTCATGGTTCTCACCTTGCCAGTTTGCTGACATACCTCATTGGCGTCAAGCAGCTGCCGGGCCTGCAAGTACCCTGCCTTCCCCTGACCCTCCCTCAGACCTAGCTGACTCCTAGGCCAGGTGTACGTGCTTAGCTCTGTGATAAAGAGCCCCGCTTCTGCTGGATACCCTCATCACCAAGGTCAGAGGCAACAAGAGCTGACATAGGTCACGGCCCTTCCCCACGGGGTTCCAGCTCAAGATGTGGGTTCCAGTCTGCCCTCGGTCTCCCCCCTCCACTTCACAGCTTGCCTTCTCTACTGCCTCTTTCGTGAGCCTCAAGCTCCAGCATCAGACTCAGAGACAACAGCTGTACGGAGACTGCTTAGCAAGCACCCACAATTGCATAAGAGCAATTTCCTGTAACCCATCCATACTGGCCTTATGCAATATAGCTCCCTACTAACTCTGCTTCCCTGGTTGGACTCACCCTGACACAGGTGAGGAGCCAGTGTGGAGGGAAAATGAGGTGGGTTTCGACCGTGCTAAGATGGCGCTAACGCGGGTGGAAGGACCATGTGGAGGTGGCTACTGCTAAGATCACTGGAGATTCAGTAGGAGAGATGAGGAGAGGGGTAGAGATTGGAAATGCTTGCCTGGAGGTGGAAGCTGAAGGCCGCGCAGTGGATGAATGCCTTGAGGACACTGGAGAAAAGAGGAAGAAAAGGAAAATGAGGATATACAAGCAGAACAGGGGAAAGGGAAGGAAGCCATAGCAAACATCAGCTCACAGGTCTTGACAGGGGTCATCCGAGTCTCAGAGGGGAAGGCCTTTTTTTTTTCTCTTGCCAGATAGGACCTGTGGAAATATATCCAAAGGAACGTGACCCAGGACTGGAGGCTGACAGAAAATGCGACCAAGTGAGGAAACATCAGTCAGATCCTGTGGCATCACCTCTTTCCTACACGGATTGAGCCCCATAACCTCAAAGCTCTCTCCTTGGGTTGAAATGTGGTTTGTGGCATTACTCTCCCTTCGGAGCAGAGAAGTAGGAGGCCAGCACACTTCTGAGACAGGAAGACTCGAAGGTGGTAAAGAGGAAACAATCAATTTCTGCCCCAGAGGCTATGCATCTGAAAAGGAGTGTTAACTGGGATGTGTTTTACCTAAAGACCATCCTCAGGGATAGGCTTCCAACCATTACGATACCAATTTCCAAAAGAAGACCCCAGTCCTTGGCCCAGCAGGATCTGTTCAGGACTCTGCAGAAGCAGTTCGGGCCCCTTCACCCTCTACTCCCAGCAAGATTCTTGGGCTGCCAACCTTGAAGGTGGTACAACCGACCCCTTGCTGAAGGCTGCATCCACTCAACTGTTTCCCCGCTCTCCTTAATCCCTGCTGATTCTGTTGATGTTGGCACATCCTGGGGCCTCTGTCTTCTAGAATGCTGATTCATCCAGAAAGCATCTGCAGGAGGTAACAGCCTGGTCACATGTTTCAAGTCAAAGAAGGATGTGCTGGAGGAGAGGGAAAGCTTTCATTTTCTCTCTTATAATCAACCCAAAGGTCAGCATCCCTGCGAGGACACAGACTGGAAAATTAGCCTTCGACACTCGAGAAGGGCTTCCAGCTACAAGAACAGCTGACATACACCCCTGTCTGTGTGTGGACGGGGCAGGCTGCCTCTCACTGTGCTTGTCCCCATGCCCTTTCTCCTCTTTTTTTCCCTAAAGACCTCTCCTGGTTCCTGAGGGTTTCTGGCTCGTTGTGAGGTCCTCAGGGAGGCCAGAGCACACACACAAACACTGCTGTTTGGCCAGAGCTTTGAGGGCTCCAGCCAAGTACAAAAGCAAGCCAGGTTTGGAAACAATGAGTTAATAGTCCTTCCTGGGTTGCATCATACTATTAGTGACAACTAATCAAATGCTTCATTTAGTCAAATCCTGTTGGACTTCTTGTTCTGAGTGCTTTTCAAGGATCAGCCTTTCTCTGACCCTGGTCAACAGCCAAAGAAAAGTTGATGCAGGGAAAAGTTACAAGACTTGCACAAAGGCCCACACGAGTTGAACACACCCAAGCTAAAAAGAGATTCTGAGCTATCCGCATTGGGATTCTACATGAATATTTTTTAGGTGGCCGCTTGAAGCTTCCCCACATTGCTCGGGTCCTTCTTTTTGCTGGAGTGGGTCCAATTTCTGTTTGTTTGGAACATATAGGATATAGGCACTTTCCTCACGCACCTCATGCTCCTTTCTCTTTAAAAGGAGAATACACCAGTAATGTGTCTCTTGAGTGTCTGATCTGGTCAAGGAAACTTAATGTTTCATACACCTTATTCTCAAATGCATGCTACTGCATGATGGTCATATTATAACATTTTTCCTCCAACTCTTTCTTTCTCTTTCAAAAACGTTGTCTAAACTCTGCCTCTGTCAACCTACTCCAATCTGGGTCCCACATTGCTCCTCTGAATTACCTTCTGCTGTCATGACCTCCATGTTGTTTGTATCAGTAGACCTGTTTTAGTCATCTTTGTACACTTCTCAAAAGCATTCAACACTAATGACTACTTGTCACCTCTAGTAACACTAATAATATTCAGCTTCCTGGACACCACATTATCATACTTCCAACCGCTCTGGATGCTCCTTAGCCTCTGGCCACCCGTCAATCTCTGGGCAACCACTGAACGTTACATTCTATGAGAATCTCTTTACTTTTTCCCTAAGTGATCTCATCCACACTCAGAACTTTAATCACCAGCTAAATGCTGAGAACTCATAAATCTATACCTTTAGGCTCCCTATGTGTTCTTGACCACACTATATAACTTCCCTTGAGTGTCCAAATACATCTCCAACACTACATGTACTGAACAGATTCAGGACCTCTAACCTGCAAAGCTGGTTGTCTTCCAGTATTTTCTGTCTCTATGACGGGCATCGCTACTCATCCTTGACTCCTTCCTTCCATTCCACCCTACCCAGATCCCTAAGTCCTGTTGATTTTCCCCTTTATGGTGCTTGAATCCAGCCATGCTGCTTCATCTTCGTGCCATCCACTTGGCCCATGCTACATTCCATCACTTCTCAACTGAATTCCTATCAGTGACTTCCTAAGTGGTCTCCTGCATCCACTTCTGTCTCTCCTACAACCTCTATATACTCTCCACTTGCCATAGTCAGAACAAACTGTCACTCATCAGCTTAAACCCTTTGATGGATTACTGGCACATGTAGATGAAAGAGCATGCTGCACACAGCATACAAGGCTCTGTTGGTCTGGAGCCCGTTGACCTATGCAGTCTTTTTTTTTTTTTTTAAGATTTTATTTATTCATTTGACAGAGAGACAGAGAGAGAGAAAGAGAGAGCACAAGCAGGGGGAGCGGGAGAAGCAGGATCCCCACTGAGCAGGGAGCCCGATGCAGGGCTCGACCCCAGGACCCCAGGATTGTGACCTGAGCCGAAGACAGATGCTTAACTGACTGAGCCACCCAGGTGCCCCTGACCTATGCAGTCTTTTTTTTTTTTTTTTAAAGATTTTATTTATTTATTTGAGACAGAGAGAATGAGAGAGAGAGAGCACATGAGAGGGGGGAGGGTCAGAGGGAGAAGCGGGCTCCCTGCAGAGCAGGGAGCCCAATGCGGGACTCGATCCAGGGACTCCAGGATCATGACCTGAGCCGAAAGCAGTCGCTTAACCAACTGAGCCACCCAGGCGCCCATGAGCCACCCAGGCGCCCTGACCTATGCAGTCTTAACGCTCACCGCCCTTGCCATCACTCTCAGGACTGCGGTCACACTGACCTTTCAGTCTGTGCTCTGTTCCTTTCTGTCTCAGGGCCTTTGTACATACTTCTCCTTCTGCTTGCTTTTCCTACTCCTTATTCTAGGTAACATCTCCTTATTTTCAGATCGTATCTTAAATGGAACTTCAGGGAAGCTTTCCCAGGCTCCCTAGTGGATAAGTTGAAGTCTGCCTGTCTTATGTGTTGTGTTTTTATCAAGATGGCTGCGACAATACCTCCCCCCCATCCCTCCTGTTCCTCACAATGTGACATTGAACAGTCCTCCCACCAAGGGAGCTCTATACTATCTCCCCTTTCTCAAGGTGGGTCTGTGGCTATGCCAGAAATGACCAAGGCTAGGTCATAGGAAGTGATACAGCTTCGTCTGTTGTTTTGTTTTGTTTTTTGAGATACTCATTTTTAGAAGCCAGCAACTGTGCTGTGCAGAAGCCACATGAAGGGTTCACATGCAGGCATACCACCTGATGGCTCAGATGAGCCCCCAACCGATAGCTAATGCCAACCACCGGAGAGAGGAGTGAGGAAGTCTTCAAGATGACTCTGAACTGAGTCTCACCTGCTCCAGAGGCAAATCCTCCTTATTCTAAGCCAGTCGTGCCAGCCTCCCGGGGACCATTTAGGAAAATGCATGTGACACAGTAGGACATTAAGTTGGGAGGGGATTTCAGAAAGATTTCTTTACTTCTTCTTGTAAATCATGTTCCCCCAAAAGCAAGCTCTGAGATGACAATGAACGTGCAGGAGGTTCATAAAGGAGTGCACTTGGGATCCACATCTGTGGAATGAAAGAGAAGGCAACAAGAGGGGGCAGAGGGAGAAGTGCAGCTGTGATACTGTCTTAGTGAAGACCTCAGCCAACACAACAAAGACCTCTGAAGATGGTCCCGTAGAGCTGTTCTGAGTTGGGGTGAGGAGGCTGGGCCTTTAAACACTTGTGACAAGTAGTTATTGGATATTGGCTACTCCCAGGAAGGGAAGGTGAACTTGGATAAGGCAGTTCTCATCTGCAAAGAGCATTTCCGAAAAGGGCTGCCAGCTGCAGGCTCTGCTGGAAACACTCCCAATAGCTGGGAGAGAAGTCCTCTGATCCTAAAGAGGGATACAGGCAGCACATCACAGCATCCACAATATTCCTAAAAGAATCATACAGACAAGAGAAGTTCCTGTCTTTCCACTGATGTTACTTATGGATGTGAGGCCTAGAATGTGTCAGCCATTTCACAACCAGCTTGTGACTGGAGCCAACATATGGATAAGGGGGAAGTGAAGCAAACTGCAAGCAAAACAGAACCAGAGCCCAGATCCATGGTGCCTGGAGCCTCCTTGTAATTCTGACCTGCTTGATACAGGTGGTAATAAATGTCCTTATTGTTTGCATCAGTTGAGCTCTAGGGTTTTCTCTTACCTGCATCCCAAGCATCCTAGCCAAGGACAGCTAGCTCAGGCAACAGATGATAAGGCTTGGGAAACATATAAAGAATAGGGAAGAAGGCACAGGTACAAGAAACATTACAAAGAAAGCATCAGCAAAACCTGGATCCTGGTAGCATATGGGGTACTAAGGCAGCTTCTTTTTTATAGTAGCCACAATCTTGTTTTTGGAATGGCCAAATAAACTGGATGGGACCAATATTCCATCTGTGGTAGATACGTTTTATAATAGGCCAACACCCCTCCCAACTGGTACCCCAATTTCTTTCCAAGAAACTACATTTCCCTTTTGTAAAAAAAAAAACTAGTAGGATGAGAAATCCAAATGGCTCCCTTTCCAGCTATGGACACCCAAGGGGCTTCAGGAGGAAGCATCCATCTGATTCTTCCTTATTTCCCCAATACAGTGTAAGGCAGGCACCATTTCTTGGTCATTTGGACGCTGAGTCTAGAACAAGTGACAGAAAAATGACAAAATGGTTGGGGTTTTATTTTATTTATTTATTTTTTTAAACACTTTATTTATTTATTTGAGAGAGAGAGAATGAGAGACAGAGAGCATGAGAGGGAGGAGGGTCAGAGGGAGAAGCAGACTCCCTGCCGAGCAGGGAGCCCGATGCGGGACTCGATCCCGGGACTCCAGGATCATGACCTGAGCCGAAGGCAGTCGCCCAACCAACTGAGCCACCCAGGCGCCTGGGTTTTATTTTTTTAACCCAACAGCTGTGCCTTGACTATTCCTATAGTGTTCATTTCCCTGTGCATCCCATCCCCATCCAAAGCCACCCTCCTTTGGCTTCTTTCCAAATCCTTTTCTTCTGCCTTCCTGTCAATATTATGTACTCCTGAAACCCTACTCATTTCCCACCAATATCCAGTCTCTCTCTTTCACACTAGAGCTCCCAAGCTTTAGCTACGCACTTTGATTCCCAACTCAGGATGGTATTTCCTCCCTTGCAATTTGGTGTGGTCATGAGACTAGGTTTTGGTCACTGGAGCTAAGTAGAAGTAGTGTATGCTATTTCTTTTTTTTTTTTTTTTTTTTTTTTAAAGATTTTATTTATTTATTTGAGAGAGAGAATGAGAGAGACAGAGAGCACATGAGAGGGGGGAGGGTCAGAGGCAGAAGCAAGCTCCCTGCCGAGCAGGGAGCCCGATGCGGGACTCGATCCTGGGACTCCAGGATCATGACCTGAGCTGAAGGCAGTCGCTTAACCAACTGAGCCACCCAGGCGCCCGTGTATGCTATTTCTAACTTGTCTTACTCCAATAGAAGGTTCATGTGCTCCCTTAAGCCCTTCCCTTTAATCTTGGCTGGGAGATGAGAACTCAGCAGCCATCTCCTATGAAGTAAATGGAAGCCCCATACTGAGGACTGCACAGCAGTTTTCTTAAGCTTGGACTGCACATTTCTGAACTGTGATCCAAGAGAGAAATATGCACCTTGAATAAGCTACTGAATAGTGCGTTTCTGTTGCAGCATCTTATCATGTGCCCTGAGTGATACAACTTATGGTAAGTTTTTAATTTGTGATCAAACAACCTTATCTGATATGCCCAGGAAGTTAATGATATGTGTTAATAATATGGAAATATTAACAAAATTCAAGCTTTTGTGGGGTTCCAAAGCCCAAATATTGATGGACATGAAATATTTAAACATTTCTGCAGCCATGCTGCAGTGAGATGCTGCTGCAGACACTGGAATATTTATAGTGTAAGACAGGAAGAATCATGGTATTTGTGTTTCCATAAGACTAAGGAACCATTTTCATCTTGGATCCAATCTAGAAATTATTTTTCCTGCCAAAGCTGAGCTTGGATAAAATTCTCTCTTTCACCAATGTGGAACAGAAGCCATAGGAAGAGAAAACTTGAGTTTCCACTGAACAGAGAATGGAGCCACAGCAAAGAGAATGTGATCTTATTTCCAGAATTGTACGATAAAAGCAATGGGCTTTTTTGCAGAGTGCTGGAGGGGATGAACTGACTATATCTTAGGACTTTGAAGTAAACTTTGAGCAATTACTCAATGTAGACATACTTTTCTCTAAACTTTCTGAAAGACCCCATGACACAGACATTTATTGACTACCAAATATCTATGTGCTCCCCTATATTTCCTAGCCTTCTTGCAATTAGGTAGAACCATGGGGCTGATTCTGACTATGAGAAATGCGATCCATCAATCCTAGGCTTTAGCATTTAAGAGCCAACAATTATAGTTAAAAACCTTCCCACGTAGAAAATTCCAGGCCCAGTTGACATTATTGCTGAATTCTAACTAACATTTAAGGAAGAAAGAATACCAATTCCCATCAACTCAGAGAAAATTGAAGAGGAAAAGATATGCCCCAACTCATTCTATGAGGCCAACATTACTCTGACAGTGAAACCAAAGATATTACCACAAAAGCAGAAAACTATGGAATAATTTCCCTCATGAACATAGATGTAAAAATTCTTTAAAATTTAGCAAATTGAACACTATATAATATAAAAAGTACAATACATCATGACCAAATGGAATTTATCCTAGGAATACAAATCAGTGTTAACATTCACAATTCAATCAATGTATTTCACCACATTAACAGACCATAAAAGAAAAACTATATGATAATCTCAATACATGCAGAAGAAGCATTTGACAAAATTCAACATCCACTCCTGGTAAAAAAAAAATTCAGCAAACTGAGACTAGAAGGAAACTTCTTCAAACTAATAAAGCACATTTACAAAAGAACTGTAGCTAATATCATACCTGGTGGTGAATGACTGAATGTTTTCCCCCTAAGATCACAATGTCCACTCTTGCCACTCAACTGAATATTCAATATTGTACTGGAAGTGCTAGCCAGTGCAATCAGGCAAGAAGAGGGAATAAAATATTCAGACTTGGAAGAAAAAAGCAAAACTTCGCACTCAAACATGAAATGATTACCTATGTAGAAAATCAAATGGAATCTATAAAAAGCTATTAGAACTAATAAGTGAGTTCTCTGTACTATGTACTATATAAACAATTGAAATTTTAAATATGGTACCATTTGCCATAGCATTAAAAATATGAAAGATTTAGGGATAAGTCTCACAAAAGCTGTGTAAGGCCTAAACACCAAGACAATATAATACTGTTGAGAGAGAGAAATTAAAGTTCATGGACCAGAAGCCCAAACTGATCTATACAGTAAACTCAATCCAAATCCAAATCTCAGTAGGCTTTTTAAAATAAAATGAACAGGCTGATTCTAAAATGAATATGGAAAGGCAAAGAACCTAGAAAAGCAAAAACAACTTCGAAAAAGAAGAACAAATTTGAAGAAATAACACTCCTTGACTTCAAGATGTATTAAAAATCTACATTGATGAAGATAGTGTGGTATTGGCATAAAGGTAGCCAAATAGATCAATGGAACAGAAAGTCTAGAAATAGGCTGGCACATATAAGGTCAACTGATTTCTGACAGATGTGCAAAGGCAATGCAGTGGAGAAAGGGTAGTCTTCTAGACAAATGGTTCCATTTGCTGGAACAATGAAACATTCATATGTTGATAAAACAAAAAAAGAACTTTGACCCGTACCTCACATTAAAGGCAAACATTAATTTAAAAGAACTGTAGTCCTGAATGTAAAACGTAAAACTATAAAATACCTAGAAGAAAACGGGGGAAAAATCTTTGTGGGCTTGAGGTGGGCAAAAATTTCTTAGATACAACACCAAAAACACAATCCATAAAGAAAAAAAAATATTGTTAAATAGAACTTCACCAACATTAAAAGCATTTGCTCTTTAAAAGACAGTGTTAGGAAAATTAAAAGACAAGCCCCAGATGGAGAGAAAACATTTGCACATCACATATTCAGCATATATAAGGAGCTCTCAAAACTCAATAATAAGAAAAAATAAACAATCCCCCAAATTCATAAAAGAGAGCTCATCAAAGTAGATATATGGTTTCAAATTAAAACCATAATGAGGGGCGCCTGGGTGGCTCAGTTGGTTAAGCATCCGACTCTTGCTTTCAGCTCAGGTTGTGATCTCGGGGTCGTGAGATCAAGCCCTATGTCAGGTCCCACGCTCAGCACAGAGTCTGCTTGGTATTCTCTGTCTCCCTCTGCCCACCCCCCACTCATGTGCGCTCTCTCGGCCTCTCTCAAATAAATGAAATCTTTAAAAAAATAAAACCAAAATGAGATCACTACCGTTCAGAATGACTCAAATTTAAAACACTGGCCATATATATACCAACTGTTGGCAAAGACGTGGAGAAACTGAAACTCTCATTCACTGCTGGTGGAAATGTAAAATGCTATAACCACTTTGGAAAATAGTTTAGCAGTTTCTTAAAAAGTTAACCATACACCTGCCATAAGACCCAGCCATTTCACTCAGAATAATCATGTGGAGTGAGTTCAGCCAGACAAAAAAGAGTACATACTGCAGTGTTCCATTTACACAAATATTAGAAAATGCAAACTAATCTATAGTAACAGAAAACCTATCAATGATTGCCTGGGGGAGTAGATGGGGAAGGGTGGAAAGGAGAGGTTACAAAGGGGCATAAGGAAGCTCTGGGGAGTATTAGGCTCATTACATTGAGTGTGGATATAAATACACATACACCCACATGTGTCAAAACTTGCCAAACTGTACATTTTAAATATATGCAGTTTATTTTATTTCAATTATACCTCAATAAAGCAATGTTTTGAAAAGTGCTATGATTACGGGTGTGGTCCTCAATAAAATCTCTCACTTATATAAAATTACTTAGGGAAAAGATCTGATTAAGAGTTCGGCCTTCTCTGTCCTCTATTCCCTTACCATTCAATCAAGAGAAAGGAAAAGATAGGGAAGTTAGAAAACAGCAAAAAAATGTGCCAGGTCTGTTAATTATGTCCCCCAAAGAACTGTGGGTGTGATTGCAACACAGAATTAATTACAAGCCTATATTAAGAAATCTAATAAGTTTTTACTAAGTTTACTTTTTAAGTGTATAATTCAGTAATGTTTAGTATATTTACAAAGCTGTACAACTATCACAATGATCTAATTCCATAACCTTTTCATCACTCCAAAAGGAAACATCACGCCAATTAGCAGTCACTCCCCATTTTGCCTCCTCCCAGCCCCTAGAAACCATGAATCTGTGATCTTTTGTTTCTGACTTCTATCACTTAGCATAATGTTTTTAAGGTTCATCCACATTGTAGCATGTGTGACCACTTCATTCTTTTTCCTGGTTAAATAATATCTGATTATATGGATATACCACATTTTATTTATCTATTCACCTACTGTTAAGTCTATTAAGTTTTTTCCAAAGATTTTATTTATTTATTTGAGAGAGAGAGAGAGAGAGAGAGAGAGAGTGGGGGAGGGGCAGAAGCAGAGGGGGAGAGAGAGAGAGAGAATCTCAAGCAGACTCCCCACCGAGCGCAGAGCTCACGACCCTGAGATCATGAACTGAGCCGAAACCAAGAGTTGGAGGCTCAACTGACTGAGCCACCCAGGCACCCCAAGTCTATTAAGTTTGTAAGAGTCTTGCTCTGCTTGAGAAGCCACAAGCCTGGGCAGTACCAAACAAAACAAGCCTTTGACTAGTTAAGACTTAAAACCAATCTTCTAATTTTAATTTTAATCCCTGATCTTCTAAGGGCAACTGAGAGAGCTACACAGACTTAAAGAGGGCATATATGTTCTTCAACAGCTAGTTCAGATATGGCAAGGGGCATTATAGAAAAGGAAAAACCTCCACAGAGCAGATCCAGGGACCATAAAGAACAGTGGAGAGTGGAATTACTGTAAGAGAGAAAAACCAGGGCATGATCCAGAATGTTCTTCACTCTCAGCATAGGGGCCTCCAATCATCTGCAAAGCAGAGTTTTGAAATTGCTACGTTTCAGGGACTTCTGTGGGTCTCTCTTGTGCCCCTTTCCACATAGGAGTGTTTATTGTTGCCATTATACGTTAGGTGTATGTTGGAAGGTAAGCCAGATAATTTGTCTTTTTTGTTAGTCTTTTAGACCAAGTAGAGCCAAGACTGGTCCAGGCATAGTTACCATGCATCACCCAGAGATGCAGGACTATGAGCTAGATTCATTGATTAGATGGGACTTTAGTGGTCTCCCTGGGAGAATGGTGGAGCGTGTGGAGCGTGTTCTATTTGTGGGAATGTTTTAGATCAGGTTTCCTAGGAGTAGAGTCTAAGATTCTTATTCAAGTGATTTATTGGGGGTCTATTCTTTTTTTTAAAGATTTTATTTATTAATTTGAGACAGAGAGAATGAGAGAGACAGAGAGCACATGAGAGGGGGGAGGGTCAGAGGGAGAAGCAGGCTCCCTGCTTGGAGCAGGGAGCCCGATGCGGGACTCGATCCAGGGACTCCAGGATCATGACCTGAGCCGAAGGCAGTCGCTTAACCAACTGAGCCACCCAGGCGCCCCTATTGGGGGTCTATTCTTAGCATAGAGGAATTTAGGGAAGGAAGATAGAGCAGGGGGGACAGCCAAGCAAAAAATGTAGTGTTAGGTATAGAATAGATTCGGTCTGATACTATGGGATATTTCTGGAGCACTAGAATTAGTCCCACCCTGAGGCAAGAGAGATGGCCTTTGGAAGGCCATGTCAGTCAATCACTGGCTAAGGTCCACTCCCCAGAGATAGAGGTATCACCTTCCATCCGAAGAGGCTTGCTTTTGGCCAAGGGCAACTTTCCAGAAGAGGGAGGAGCTGTGAGCCATTGGCCAACACCTACAGCCGCTGGGGATGTTGTGCATCTGCCTAATGAAAGAGACCAGGGTGGGGCACCAGTAGCGTCCAGGGCAGGGGAGTGGAAAGCATGAGGGTATTGGATAAACAGAAGTGTGAGCTGTGGCAGAGCCATTTACTGCTTATCGAAGAGCCATCTGTTTGTCCACATTTCCAAGTTCCCTTTACAGTTAAATGGAGTCAGGTGGCCAAAGGACTTGGAGAAGTAACGTTTGTCATTTTCAAGCCCAAGCACTGAACAGCCCACTAGTGCCCCTCTCCTTGGCTCAGCAACCATGAAGTCCAAGTGTTAGGATGTCAGCGTCTCCATTGGCCTGTGTCCCTGAGTGATTACGTGGAGGAGAGCCACCCCAATGACCCACCTTGCTGACTCACACTGGACTTACAATCTGAGCTCAAAATAACCCTTTGTCATGTTCAGCCACTGGTTTTGAGGTTAGTTCATTATCATAGCATAAATGAGCTAGTCCATTAGAGTTCAATTAGGAAAGCAGAACCACACCATTAAGTGACATGGAATTAGGAATTTACGACGAGGATTAGACCTGAGACAACTGTGGGAGCTGGCCAGGTACTGCATGGAAAGCTGTTGTCTCTGTGCACGGTAATGAGCCTGAGGTCACTACAGGTATTAGGGCTAGAAGAAAGAAATGCTGAGCTTGAAGCGGAAGAGACCAAGGACAAACTGGAACCCACAAGGACAAAGTGGAAACCATCTGTTACCATGTCCAGGTTCAATGATGTGGGTAACCTACAGAAGCTGGCATCTTTTCTCCCAGAGCTGCATATGCATCTGGCCCAGAACTTGCAGCTGAAGGAGAGCGGGCAGGAGCTGAAGAGTCTGCAGGCCCAGAATCTGCTGTCCCAGGCCAGCCTATCAGCAGCAACGAATGCACTCTGCGGTGTCGCCTGGCACGTTACACTGACCTTCAGGGAATAGTGACCACTGCTTCATCTTTACCTTCTAAAATCTGTTGTGGTCCATCAGAAACCGAAACCACACGAAGGATGAAGTTCTGGGAAACATAGTTCCAGTTTAGCGAAGCTGACATGGTACAAAGCCAACACATGTGGCCTCACTTAATACAGACCCCAATGGAGGTGGCAGTGGGACACCCATAAGGGGACTTGTCACCAGAACTTGACTAACAATGTGACAACAGAACAACATACACCAAAACGGGATCAAAACAAAGACCATTTTCTTAGTCACACGTGGTGAAGGATACTCATCAGTTCTTCAGAGAGAAAATAATTAAAAATTACTGTAGGAAATGAAAGACAGTGCTGTATTCTACACAATCTACAGTGGTTAAAAGCACAAGTTTTGTGAAGTCAGGAACCCATCTACAAGTTGTAAGTTCTTATGTTAATTCTCTTCTCTGTGACTCATGTGTACATCTGAAAAGGGGGATAATAAAACTTTTCTTATGGACTTGTTGGTAAGATTAAATGAGTTAAATAAAGAGAAAGCACTTAGACCAGTATGTGGTACATAGGCACTTATTAAATATTAACATTGTAATTGTTGTATATCATCATGCTTTACCTTTACAATAAAATATATACATTTATGATTCTTGATAAATTTCTAGGTTGTCCTCATGAAGTTCTGGGTGCAGTGCTTCTTCCATGGTTTATGTATTTCTGCCTGATAGTTGTAGGCAAGAGTCTGGTGTTCAGAATGGGGAAAACCAAGTGTGCCGTCTCTCTTGCTGAATGTTTCCCATTCAAGAAAGTTTCTGATACAATATACACCTCATTGACATGAATTATTCTCATTTCTATACATTTATATGTCTCATCAACACAGGACTTCTGGCCTAGAAAATTGATACATTAACTTTCCATGAACAATCAGTGAGAAAGCAAAAAACTGTCCACTTCTTAGGAAACTCTTCTAAAGTCTGTGCTGTGTGTCCAATGAAGATTTCTCAGGTAAATAAAGGTACTCAAGTAATTTGCAACTGTGGTTTATCAGAGTTAATTCCGGATCTGGGATGATTTCTACTAGAGTGTGTGTGTGTGTGTGTGTGTGTGTGTGTGTGTGTGTGTGTAAGAGAGGCTGTTACCAAATCTGAATTTGTATTTAGTAGATTTTTCATAGCCAATTTGGTTGACTGTATTTTGTTTAAATGTTATTTTAAAAATTGGGTACCTTGGGCGCCTGGGTGGCTCAGTTGGTTGGGCGACTGCCTTCGGCTCAGGTCATGATCCTGGAGTCCCTGGATCGAGTCCCGCATCGGGCTCCCTGCTCGGCGGGGAGTCTGCTTCTCCCTCTGACCCTCCCCCCTCTCATGTGCTCTCTCTCATTCTCTCTCTCTCAAATAAATAAATAAATCTTTTAAAAAAAATAAAAATAAAAATAAAAAAATAAAAATTGGGTACCTTTTTGGGGGTAAGCCTGAGGAGCCATGATTATGCAAGACCACACTGGTTAAGGAAGCTTATAACAGAACCATCTCTCTTTTTGTAAATGAGATATGGCTGAGCCCTTCCAATTTCTGTTATTCAAAACAAAAAAGTCTTCAATGACATATAAAAAAATCATGAAGTTGATTCCTGTTGAATCTCATGTCTGAGTTCTTTCCAGGGTCTCTAGGGTAGTGAGCAGACTCTTCTATGGCAACTCTTGGTCATGGAGGATCCCACTGCATGGTTCACAAAAGGGGTTCAATCTGCCCTCTTGTCTCTCTCTAGTGGGAGCCATAAGGAAAAATGTTACCCCAAGATCCTCTCTTTTCTGGTCATGCTGTTCAACTTCAACTAGATCAACGTAGATCTTTTAAACTGAAAGATCATTGTGGCAGACTTCTGTTTAATCACAGAAGCCTGGGTACATTGCTTCCCAGGATAAAGGACTACATTTTATGCCCTTTTTGTTGTGACTACGTTTTAACCAATAGGATTCGGCAGAAGTGGTACAAGCAAATTTGGGGAAATTTTTTTTAAAGGAGCTGACTCAGTTTTGGGGGAGAGCCTTTTTGCTTTCCTTCCATTCGCTTTCCTAGACTGCATATATAATGGCTGGAGCTTTGGCATCTACCTTGCAACATGGGATGACCTTAAGGACAGAAGCCACATGGTGAGAATGGCTGAGCAAAAAGGATGGTCCTAGGTTCCTGATGACTTTGTGGGGTTGTCACACGAATAGCAGACTATCTACCTGTGAGCTTGTTTTATGCGAGAGAACAAACCATTGTGTTTTTAGTCACCATATTCAGGTTTCTACTTCTAGCAGTTGAATGCAATTCTTGCATACAATTAGGAAAACTTAGAAGG
Organism: Neomonachus schauinslandi; assembly: GCF_002201575.2. Lineage (NCBI taxonomy): Eukaryota > Metazoa > Chordata > Mammalia > Carnivora > Phocidae > Neomonachus > Neomonachus schauinslandi. The sequence continues at coordinate 93,415,955 of NC_058419.1, read as the reverse complement.
CTATTGGGAGTATGCTCCTTTTTACCTCTTGCCTCAGGCTTTTGCCAGGATGGTGTTCCCTGTAGATCCTCCTTTGCGTCCTAATATAGCTTTCCCACATCATGTTGGTGACAACTTACTAAATTCAAATGGCTTTTGAATGCTCCCCCATACAACTGCCTCATCCCTTCCCACGGGAAGACTTTCCCCTCTGGGTTCTTTCAAGCATTGAGCAGTATCTTTGATTTAAGCCAGCAGACCTGGACAGAGATCAGTTCAGTTTCATGAATGAGGATGATTCTGGATCATCCAGTTCTAGCTTAGATACCTCACCAGTGAAAACTGCGAAGTTGGTGATCCATTTAACTATGCTACCCACTGTGTCCATTTAGGTCCTCTGAAAAGCAGATGCCAGTATGGAGTTAAATGTGCAAGAGATGTATTAGGGTAACAGCTGTGAAGAATAAAGGGTAAAGGATGAAAACCCATAGATTTGCCAGTAAGAAGTGATGGACTTGGTTTATAACAGATGGGGGGAAATCCCAGCTTTGCTAGCCCAAGGCTGAGGTCCTGCTTTGAAGTGAATGTTGATTTATAGCCAGATATTTAATGGAGAGACCCTGGATATCAGAGAAACACAGAAATGCTGAGATAAATTCTCCATACCTCCTCAGTGGACTGCCAAATTAAAAACGTTGGGGAGGCCCAAGAGATCCTGGAGAAAAGTGAAAGCCAAGGGAAACATGAGAACTGGCTACAGCTTCGAATGCATTCCTTAACCATGCACAGTTCATCCCGCAGAGGGTGGAAGCGTTATGGGCTCAGTTGTTAGAACACAACTTCAGCCAAATTAATTGGCTAACCACTAAGGTATTCAGACGCAGAGTGAACCTTTGGAACGTTGGGCTAAAGTGTAAAAATAAGACCTAAACATCTGAAGAGATGTCACTAGCTGCATACTGGGAGTAAGGTGGGATGGTATGGGTTGGGGGGTGGGTTAAAACAGATTCTACAGTGTAAATTCAGTCAAGTTACTAAACACCAGACAAACAAAGCAACCAAAGAAACTCTCAGGAAGATAAAACAATTCAGGGTTATTATAACATATTATATAAAATATTATCTAAAGTGTCTACTTTTAAACCAAAATTTACTAGATATACAAAGAAATTGGAAAGTGTAACCCAAACTCAGGAAAACAGTAGCCAATAGAAACTATGAGTGGACCCAGATGTTGCATTTAGCAGAGAATGTCTTTGAAGCAGGTATTATAAATTTGTTCAAGAAGCTGAAGGAAACTCTGTTTGACAAATTAAAAGAAAATATGCTAATAAAGAGATAACAAATAGGGAGTCTCAATAGAGAAAAATGATAAAAAAGAACCAAATGAAAATTCTAGAGTTGAAAAGTATAAGAACTGAAGTGAAAAATGTAATAAAGCTGTTCAAGATATCAGTTTGGTCAATTTGTTTGAGTTCTATTTTTTTTTTTGGCAGCTGTAGAGGATAAATTTTTAGCCTTCCTATTGAAACATGGAGTATTTCTAAAATGCTGAGAAAACTGTTTTCAAATGTTGTCATATTTCTACTCCTTTTTTTTCCTGAAAACTTTTGAGGTGGTAAATAACTAATTGTAGAAATATAAACACAATTTTCTTATATGGTCAATTAACCTGTGACAAAGGAGGCAAGAACATACAATGGGGAAAAGACAGTCTCTTCAATAAATGGTGCTGGGAAAACTTGGCAGCTACATGCAAAAGAATGAAGCTGGACCACTTTCTAACACCAAACACAAAAATAAACTCAAAATGAACTGAAGACCTAAATGTGAAAACTGAAACCATAAAAATCCTACACAAGAACACAAGCAGTAATTTCTCCAACATTGGCTGTAGCAACATTTTTCTAGATATGTCTCCTAAGGCAAGGGAAGCAAAAGGAAAAATAAACTACTGGGACCACATCAAAATAAAACACTTTTACACAGTGGAGGAAATCATCAATAAAATGAAAAGTCAACCTACTGAATGGGAGAAGATATTTGCAAATGATATAGCTGATAAGGGGTTAATATCCAAAATATATAAAGAACTCCTACAACTCAACACCAAAAAAACCAAATAATCTAATTTAAAAGTAGGCAGAAGACCTGAGTAGACATTTCTCCAGAGAAGACAGCCAGATGGCCAACAGACACGAGAAGATGCTCAACATGACTCAGCACCAGGGAAATGCAAATCAAAACCACAATGAGCTCTCTCCTCACACTTGTCAGAATGGCTAAAATTAACAACACAAGAAACAACATGTGTTGGCCAGGATGCAGAGAAAGGGGAACCCTCTTGTGTGTTGGTGGGAATGCAGACTGGCGCAGCCACTCTGGAAAACAGTATGGAGGTTCCTCAAAAAATTAACAATAGAAGTACCATATGACCCAATAATTCCACTACTGGGTATTTACCCACAGAAAACAAAAACACTAATTTGAAAAGATACAGGCACCCCTATGTTTACAGCAGCATTATTTACAATAGTCAAGATATGGAAGCAACCTAAGTGTCCACTGATAGACAAATGGATAAGGAAGATGTGGCATGTAGATACAACGGAATATTACTCAGCCATAGAAAGGATGGGACAGTGCCATTTGCGACGACATGCATGGACCTACAGTGTACTATGCTAAGTGAAATAATTCAGATGTAGAAGGACAAATACTGTATCATTTCATTCATATGTGGAATCCAAACAAAACAAATGAATAAATGAACAAAAAGCAGAATCAGACCTGTAAATACAGAGAGCAAACGGTTGCTAGAGGGGAGGGGACAGGAGGATGCACAAAATGGGTGAAGGGGAGTGGGAGACACAGGCTTCCAGTTATGGAACGAATAAGTCATGGAATAAAAGATGCAGCGTGGGGAATATAGCCAGTGATGTTGTAATAGCGGTGTGTGGTGACAGATGTCACCTGTGGTGAGCAGAGCATAGGGCATAGAGAAGTAGGATCAGTATGTTGTACACCCAAAATGAATGTAACACTGTATGTCAACTATACTCAAATTAAAAAATTAAAAAAAAAGAATAGTCAGGACCTGCCAACTTCCTTAACATTTGCCCCTGTTTCCAACTCAGGGCTCACCAGAGAAAGGCAAATACACTCTTCAGTACAAGGACAGGATGCCCCTCTTCTTGTTAGCCTGCCCCCGGCTTCCCCAGGCCAACGACTTCTAATTGGAGCATACCTGAAGCCTTCCATCTTTTTCCACTATAAAGCTTTTCCATTTCTTACCTATCTGTGTCTGCCGAACGCAAGTGATAATGGCTGACTCTCTTGCTACAGCAAGCTGTGCATAAAGAGTTTGTTTAGAAATAAAGAAAGACAGAAACACTTTTTCAACTCCATTGAGCCTCACGCAAATAGAAGAACTTTCCCTGCAGGAGATTTTGAGAGGTTAGATTTTTACCCTAAGATTTAGAGGGTTTGGCAGGCTCTGTGGTCATTGGTAAAATCATTTATATTATTTTAAGAAACTTGCACATGGCAGGTAGTTGCTTAAAGGAAAATGTACTTGTGTTACGAAACCAAGTTGCTTCAGCTTCTTGAGCGATGCTCAAATCCAAAAGTTCAGAGGGAGGGTCTATGTTTCTCTGTGTTACTTGGGTTTCATTTCTCTTTCAGCCTTCGCCATTTCAATCCCTTCAAGGCGTCTTTTTAATGTCTCCTATGGTTTATGAAATGTCACATTTCTTCCAACCCCTCCATTCTCTCTTTCATGATGATTCCCCTCAGTATTGGACAGCAACCCTGAGACAAGCACTCTGCTGGGCTCCCTATGAGAATGCATGGGGAATTTTAGGGAACAAGGGACATAGAGCCTTGCAAACCACACACCTGCTGCCTAGTTGACTAGTTGACATCAATTTTGTCCGTCTACACATGTATCTTATTCCTTTTTTTATTGCTTCACCCACACGCTGAGCCTGAGGTCTTACATTTCAATCCCTAACAAAAGCAAATTTTGCTGGTTTTCTCAATATGAAATCTTGCCACTAAGAAGTCATAACCCTACAATGTAGTTCTGACACTGACCTCATGCTGAAGACCGGGGTGTGGTCTCCTGGAGTACTTGCTCTCCTGACTCCTGAAAACACTTGCGTGGATGGAGTAATCCCTTTACTAATGATTATGAAAGACAGGAAAAACACCACTGTCCAGTTAGGTTACTCCATTCAGCTTTTCAGGAAGGAGGTGGCACAGAATCCTCTGCAAGTCCTCAGGTCCTGGAAGCAAAATTTGCTTTCAAATCAATGCAAATGCCGTCTGGTACAAACACCGGGAACAGACAAGATGTATTGATTGATTATTGTCTTTGTTTGGTATGTAGGCCCTTCTCAGAAAATAGGCCATAAATTCCTCTCTCAGTAGATCATAGAACAATCTTTATTCTTCGGTTTCCTCCTCTTTCCACATCTTCAGCCAAGGTCCCTGGATTACTGCGTGAGGCAAGGCCATCTGCTTACCCTTGGTGTACTTTGACACGACCAATAGACACTTATTGTACAAATCACTGGTATCACTGTCACACAAGCCAAAAAATCATTTTTCCAGCACCTAAGTGGAGAGTGAGGGAGATATAGGATATTCCGTGTGTGCTCTTCTTGGAGCCCTTCTGGAATGTCATCGCACTGACCCCATCCAATGTACCGTTTGTGGTAAGATGATAGATGGTACACGTGTTATGGTTAGGGATATTTGCCTAGACTGTAATAATACATGTGTAAAGAGTGGATTCCAGTGGGGAGGGAAGAAAACAGAATCGTCTGGAGAACAGAGCTGACCAAACCTACAGGACAAGTTCATTCTCTGGAGTACACGGGAAACAAGCAGTCATGGGTGACATCAGCAGGCCCTTGTGATCAAAAGCAAGAATGGGGCGGGAGGCCTCTGAAGCCAGAGAGGTTTCAAAAAAGAGACTTCTAGATACGACAGCCAGACCCTGATGTTACAGCAAGACCAGCTCCTGGGTTCTTGGAAGGTCACAGGCAAGGCACTTACTGGGAGTGCGAAGGAAAAGAAAAAGGTCAGCGAGTCGTGCCAAGATGTATCATCACAGCCGAAGCGAGCTTGTCCTTACACTGGCAAAGGGCCATTTGGGACTCAGTTAAATTCCTTTATGTATTTTCTAGTCTTCTTAGGAACACACAGTTATGCTTTGGAAACTTGACTGTTTTATGCTGATTGAACGGTCTTAAAAATGAGTTTTAAACCACAGAAAGTATAAAACTGTCCATCATCCTTCACTCAGTTCATTGTAAAGGCAGGTGCATATGCCCTCCATCGGCGTGTAGAGGAAGTACATTCAATTGTGGCAGTTTCCTTGTTTTCCTGGGATCGCAATTAGCCTCCATTTTGAATTTCCCTTGAAGTTGGGCCCATACCACTGAATGCCAGTGGAATGCAGGCAGAGGGGAGATGTACAGTTTCCAGGCCTGGAGGACGCCAAGGCACAAAGGTAAGACCAAAGCCACCAAATGACAAGAGCCAAGGTCCCTGGATTACTGCGTGAGGCAAGGCCATCTGCTTACCCTTGGTGTACTTTGACACGACCAATAGACACTTATTGTATGAAACAATTCAGATTTAGGGAGTGTTTGTTATAGCAGTTAAACCACCTAGACTGACACAATCAGTACCTTTCATAGAAAACAATGTGGACATTTCTGATGCCATTATTATGGCAGTTGGCTTGTGAGAAATAACATTCTGAGGTTTTGTAGTAATTTGTGAGTTCAAATCAGTTATTCTCCACTTGATGTAGGATAAATGCCTACGGAGTTATTTTAAAAGACATATCCAGGCCCTAGTCTTGACCCAGTGAATCGGAACCAGGGAAGGCATAGGCATTATTATTTTTAAAACTTCCCTGTGTTTTACATACACCCTTGGCTAAGAACCGCTACTCTACAATAAGCCAAATTTTACCTTTAGATTAAGCTAGATTGTCAGGCCACATTGTCTTGGTACATACAATTTGGCTGAATATAGTTTTTTTTTAAAGTATATTTTGATTGTATCTATAAATTAACATGTAACAAAATCTACCTTTTTCAGGCGTACAGTTCTATAAATTTTATTATTTTCAGGTAACACCACCCAAATCAGGATACACAACAAAAATATGCCCCTATACTATCCTTTTGTAGTCACACGGTCCTCTCACCCCAAACCCTTGCAACCACTGATCTGTTCCCCATCATTAGTTTTGTCTTTCCAAGAAAGTCATAGAAATGAAATCTTACATCGGTAACCAGTTGAGACTGGTTTCTTCCACTCGGCATAATCCTTTTGTGATCCATTCGTGTTATTAGCATTTATCAGTAATTTCTTTTTAATGCTCAGTAGTATTCCATCATATGGACCTACTACAGTTTGCTTTCCCTCCGCCATAGAAGAGATCTGCGTGTTGTTTCCAGGTTTCGGAGATCGCGAAGAGAGCTGCTATAAAACTGGTGAACTGGTGTCTGTGTCATCTTAAATTTTCCTTTCTCTAGGGCAAGGTTTCTCAACTGCAGTACTATTGACATTTTGGGATGGGGAATTCATTTGTTAGGGGGGCTGCCCTGTTCACTGTAGGATGCTCAGCAGCACCCCTGGCTTTTACCCGCTAGACGCCAATAGCATCCCCACTTCTCACCCCCACCCTCACTGTGACAAATACAAAATGTCTCCAAATATCACACCCCCCCCCACACCCCGTGGAGAACGACTACCTTAGGGAACAAAAACCTCCATTATTATTTAGTGTGGGATTGCTAGCGACGAGTATCAGTTTTTGTCTTAAAATGCCTTTGTTCACCTACACTTCTGAAACAAATTTTCTCTGGACATAGAATTCTAACTTGACAGTTGTTTTCTTTCAGCGCTTAAAAAAAATCATTATACTCTAGATTTTGTTGTTTCTGTTGAGAAGTCAGTTGTAAGTCTTTAAGTGCTCTTTTTGAGGTAATAGAACACTCTTTCTGATCACTTTCAATATTCATATCTATAGTGGTATTGTGGGTGAAATGAACCCTTGACGTAAGATTTACTTCTGATGATGAAAGTGATGAGGTCACATACACACCCAGAAAGTATGAAAGGTTTATTACACACATCATGAGGCTTACTGGGGAGAGCAGGGTTGGCTTCCCAAGCTGGTCTGAGAATGGTCTGAGAAAGCAGGCAAAGAAGGCTGGCTTGAAATTTGTGTGGTGGTCAGGGAGTGGGGCTGGAGTAGGAGTTTCAGCCTACAGGCCAAGGTTCGAACTTTCATCTGCTGCCAAAGACGAGAGGACCTGGGGGTTTTTTTAAGACTGTATTTTTAAGTAATCTCTATACCCATCGTGGGGCTCAAACCCATGACCCTGAGATCAAGAGCCGCACACTATACTGACTGAGCCAGCCAGGTGCCCCCACACCTGGGCTTTCTTACCAGCTTGCCCAAATGTGGGGCAGAAGGGAAGAGGGAGAGGTGGGCTTAAAAGCTGTCAGGAAGCATAAAAAATAGGAGTCATACGCTATTACAAGTTTGGTTAAAGGTTTTTAATGAACTGCATTGGTGTGGGTTTCTGTTTTTCCTGCTTGAAGTTTGTAGTGTCTCTTGAATTTTGGAGCTGATATCTCTTTGCCTTGAAAAGTTCTCAGGAATTATTTCTTTAAATAGTACTTCTATTCTCTCTTCTCCTTTTGGGATTCCAAATATACATATATTCAACCTTTTCATAGTACCATAAATATCTCACCGACTCTTTTCTATATTTTGCATCCTTTTGTCTCTCTGTGCTTGTCTGAATATTTCCCTCAGGCCTAGCTTTCAGTTTACCAATTTTTTTCTGCCAATCTATTAAGCCCATATAATTATGCCTTGATTTCAATGCTTGTATTTAGTTCTAGAATTCACATTCAGTCCTTTTTTTTTTAAGATTTTTTTAGTCCTTTTTTTAAACATTTATTTATTTGAGAGAGAGAGAGACTACAAGCAGGGGGAGGGGCAGAAGGGGAGAGAGAGAGAGAGAGAGAGAGAGAGAGAGAGAGGGAATCTCAAGCAGTCTCCACAACCAGCATGGAGCCCAATGTGGGGCTCGATCTTACAACTCTGAGATCATGACCTGAGCCGAAATCAAGAGGTGGCCACTTAACCGACTGAGCCACCCAGGTGCCCACTTAGTCCTTTTTAAAATAGTTTCCATTTTCTATCAAAATCCTCAATCTTTGGCATTATTTCCTTGAAAATGTTAAACTTTAGAAGCAACTAATACCTCTTGCTGAAAAGCAGTCCCACATGCAAAGCATATCCATTCGGGCTTCCTTCCTCCCGAATTTTGGCCCCATTATATCTTGTTAGCACTCTGATACTTTCAAGTTCTTCAAATACATACATTTGTCCAACTTTTCTATCGGTGTCCAGTGCTAGGATGCGTTTGAGCCACTTAGAGACTTGCTTTAAAGCCTGTGATTATTTTACAAGACAAGTGCCCCAGTTTGTAAAAACTTAGTGTCATGAAAAAAAAACATGATGAGAGAACTCTTCAAGATTAAGAGAGACTTTAAGAGACAACCTAATACAATGCATGGACCTTGAGTGATTCTCAATTTAAGTGAACTGGCTTATAAAAGATGTTTTGGGAAGAACAAGGGAAATCTGAATAAGAGACTGAGTGGTAAGTAGCGGATATTAGAAAATTACTGATAACTTTGTTAAATGAAAATGCTGGCACTGCAGTTATGTACAAAAATGTCATTTTTAGAAATGCATACTGATGTATTTAGGGTTGGAATGTCAGGATGTCTGGGTAGAACATGGAGCAAACACAGCAAAGTGTAATTGACTTAAATCTATGTGACAGGCTCATAGGTGTTTATTATATTGATCCTACTTTCCTACATATTTGAACTGTTTCCCAGTAAATTAAAAAAAACACAAGAGATTGATGTTAATAACCAGATTTCATAATTAAAATCCCTAGCTTTAATTTCTAAAATTGTATAGTATCTAGTAATTAATGAGGAAAATACTTTTAAATCCCGAATTGGTTTACACTTTTATATAATTTTTGTAATTCTTAATTACTATATGCAGTAAATTAAATAATTGTAATAATTAAGGAGTTAATGTAAATCTGATGCCAAGTTGGGAAATAAACATCTAAACATATGAAATCAAACATTCCTATGGACAGAATTTTAATGATTTTCAAACAACTGACAGACTAAGACTTTTCATAGAAAACTTTTCTGTTACAATAACCTTCATGCCCACAAGGAAAGTTCTGTAAAAATTTTAAAAAGTGTGCTACTATTTTGACAATTCTAAACAAATTACTCATAAAGATTGTGAGGAAGTTCGATAGGTTTTCTAGAATATAAAGACAATTTCTTTCACCTTGGGACAGATGTTTACCAGTGACTGAACCAGATAAGACTTTTCTTAAGTAAAAATAAAAAGGTATCATTGTTGTTTGTACATTTCTTTCTTTTTTTTTTTTTTAAGTAATCTTCACACCCAATGTGGGGCTCAAACTCACAACCCCGAGATCAAGAGTCGCATGTTCTTCCAACCGAGCCAGCCAGGCACCCCCATTTATATATTTCTTAAAGTTAGGTACAGCTCTCTAGTCTGCTGCTAACCTTACTTGGGACACCTTACCTATCATATTATACATGTATTATACATGCCAGATGAATGTGGAAGAGGAACTATCTGGGAGTGCAACCTGGCCTGGACAGGTAAGTTTCCCTGCTGTAGTTTTAGTAGGTAATTTTAGGGTTATGATAGCCTTTCCTGACGTTTTCAGTAATGAGGGTTGTGTAGTGACCGTGTGACAAAGTATCACCTGTTACAATTGTTGGAGGGACGGTTATCAAAAAGCCTGTCGGTCTATTGTCTCTTAACTTTAATGTAGCTTCTTCCAGCAAAAACATCTCACTTCACTGTATTCAATATACTTATACTCCATCATGCCCCCAACTCCCATTACTCAAGAAGGCCTAATGTACATAGGCATGCAACAAAAAAATGACCTCAGTAGAATGATCAGATCACTCTTCTAGTTAATTCTTTAGCTCTCATTTGCTGCTTAAAATCTGGTATCTAACTAGGGAAGATTACAGTTCAGATAAATCCAGGGCCTAATTAATTTTTTTTTTTTTTTAAGATTTTATTTATTTGCGAGAGAGCGAATGAGAGACAGAGAGCATGAGCGGGAGGAGGGTCAGAGGGAGAAGCAGACTCCCTGCCGAGCAGGGAACCTGATGCGGGACTCGATCCCGGGACTCCAGGATCATGACCTGAGCCGAAGGCAGTTGCTTAACCAACTGAGCCACCCAGGCGCCCCTAATTAATTCTTTTAACATATTTTCCTTGTGAACAAATTTCTCTTGCCAAAATACTGTACTGTTTAGAACAGAGGTTGCAAATTGCTTCTTGTTGGCCAAATCCGGCCCGCAGCTACGGCTTGGCTCCCCCCTAACCTATATACATGCATGCATGTACGTGCATGCACACAAATGGGTTATCCATAGAAAAACCCAGATTTCTACCTTCTTTTAAAAATGCTGAGCATCTGGCAATGCTGGGCCCGTCTTGAGAAACAGTAGTTACCAGCTAGAACACAGTGGCAGCAGTTCCGATATGCACACCTGCTTAGCCTTAGAAAATATTTTAGTTATGGGACCCCTGGTTTAAATGCATTGTTTGTTCAATTCAATAAAATATCCCCTTCACTCCTGAGATGAAGACTCCAACCTTCTGATTTGTCTCCTCTTTTGACTTCTTGAGACTTCTTATTCTTACAAGGTAAAAAAGTAAACCACATTTTAAAGTTCTGTCTAAAAAAGATACTCTAAGATTTTTAAAGAACTACTATCAGATGAAAAATCTTTAAACCATGTGCCCTGGCAAAAGGAAATTTGGAGTACGGAAATGTTTTCAGTTTCAATAGCCTCGCAAAATCAAAGCAGGCAGAAAAATGCTTAACTGAAATTCAGGAGCACAATAAAGACATCAGTCTGGCTCTCTCACCAAATAATTATTCTGAGTTTCATCTCTGATTCCACTGCCGCTTAGGTCCCTGAGAGTAGAAGTCTGTGACAGTGACTTGGGCTTCATTCTTGTTGTCAACCCTGATGATTTTAAAACTAGTTGGCCTAATTTTCCCCTTTGGGGTGCTTCGGATGGTGTTTGCTACTTCTGCTGGAAGAGATTCTCTTCTGCTCATGGAAAGACTTTCTTTTCCCTCTACAGATTTATAATAGCCTATGGGTAGAATTATACTGCAATACACCATATGGGAAATATGTTAAAAAAATGAGTTCAAGCTTACAGTATGTGTGTACAAATTTCGAAGAAACAAATCTTTATCCAAACTCTACGACTTCACATGTGATCATTTATTTGCTAATCATTTGACGTTGAACACGGGCCCCCTGGGTCTGGGATCCTGGGAAAGATAACCCCGCTACAATTCCTGCTTTGATGTAATTGGTGGCATCTTAGAGAGAAGTTTCAACACCACAAAATGTCTCCACTGAAGATATTTTATCATTAAAATTCCAGGATTTAGCAAGAGTCTTTCCATTTTAGGAAAGTCAGAGTAAGAATACAAGAGAGGAGAGGCTATAAAAAATTGAGGGTTTTTTTTGTGGGATCGGTAGAGCTCTCAAACTAACGTACTACTACGGGTTGAACTGTCTCCTGGAAAAGACACTGAAGTCCTAAGCTCCGGGACCTCAGAATGTGACACTATTTGGAAATAGAGTCTTTAAGGAGGTAATCACATTAAAATGAGGTCATTAGGGTGAGTTCTAAACTACTATCCTTATAAAAAGGGGAAATTTGGGAACAGAGATAGACATGCACAAAAGACAGACAACGTGAAGACACGGAAGGAGAAGGCCTCGTGAGGACAAAGGATTGGAGTGATGTATTTACAAGACAAAGAACGTCTGAGGTGACCAGAAGTTAGGAGAGAGGGAGCATGCCCTGCAAACACCTTAATTTCAGATGTCTGGCCTCCCGAACTATGAGACAATACATTTCTATGGTTTTAAGCCACCCAGTTTATGGTACTTTGTTACAGAAGCCCTAAGAAAATAATACAAGCACCTTTTCAGAACTGGATAGTTTCTTCATACATAGGAGGGCCTTAGTGCCTACCAATTTTTTCTTTTTTTTAAAGATTTTTTATTTATTTATTTGAGAGAGAGAATGAGATAGAGCAGGAGAGAGGGGAGGGTCAGAGGGAGAAGCAGACTCCCTGCCGAGCAGGGAGCCCGATGCGGGACTCGATCCCGGGACTCCAGGATCATGACCTGAGCCGAAGGCAGTCGCTTAACCAACTGAGCCACCCAGGCGCCCCCAATTTTTCCTTTTCCTTTAATGTTTTGACATGGATTTGCATGCTGTTTTATGATACCTTAAAAATTCTACCACTACTAACATTTTCTAAATTAATATCCTTAGAACACTTGGTCCATAGTAATCTGAACAATGTCAATGACCCCCTAATGTTCAACTCAACAGACTCTATTTTCAGGTCCCCAAAATGTCAGTAAAAATGGCCAAAGCAAATTTACTATATAAAGGAGAGAGGGGAATTCGTGGAAAAGATAATGAAGATGAATAGTTTGGGGATTAAGATAAATCATTTCACTTTCTATTAAAGCTAAGGTTATCAGTAAATATAATTCCTTTTATTTTTGAAACTGGTATAAATTGATCATTTTATTCCATTCTATCAATGATCTTTTCCGGCTTCTTTTTAAGAGTTCTCAAATATGTGAGCTTTGTTTTTTGTTTAAGTTTAGTGTCCACTAATCTCGTTTCCATCCAGTTAGGAAACAGGTTTTTAAGTTGCCCTAAGAGCTCCAGTTGAGAATGCAGAGTCATTCCCCATTTGCTCCCTTGTACTCCCCAGTAACTGTGACTCTGTTCTTAGTTTCTGGCATGGTATCTGGCACAGAGGAAGTGCTCAGTTAGTATTTCTTCAAAGTAAAAGCCAGATGTGACACCATGTTTAGGAAACAAATATAACACAAGCATTTACAGTCCATGGGCAGACAACTGGTACGGTGCTTTTATGCAGTTTTGTTTTGTTTTTTTTTAAGTATTTACTCATACTGCTAAAACCAACTCTTGCTGTTGATGATTCTCTACCAACCGCCTTATTCAAGTCTGAACTGCTTTGAGGCCTCCCAGAAAGCAGGGATACCCTGCCTGTTTGTTATGCTTGTCTCATGTCCACCTCTTCCCAGTGCTCGGACTTAATCCTTTCTTTGGTCTGTAACCTGTCCCATTCTTTTCAGTAATCGGCCAAACGACTGGTATGGTGGGTAGGCTCTAAGATGGTGCCTGTGACTCTTGCCTCCTGGTCTCCTTGCCGTCATCCTGAGTATGAGTAGACCCTGTGACTCACTTCTAACCAATAGAATGTGTCAAAGGGGGCAAAATACCACTTCCATGATTATGTTACCTAAGACTGTGACCCCTGTCTTGCTAGCAGCCTCCATTAACTCTCTTGCTGGCTCTGATGGAGGAAGCCGCCATACAGAAAGGCCTTTCGTCAGAATAAGAGTGCTATTGGTTTCTATCGCTACATAACAAATTATTGTAAACTTAGGGGATTAAAACTACATATATTTATTATCTCATAATTTTCATGGGTCAGGAGCCTGGGCAGTGCTGAGCTGTGTCCTCTGCTCGGGGCCTCACAGGGCTGCAGTCAGGGTGTCAGCCAGGGCTACGGCTTAATCTGAGGATTGGGTTCCTCTTCCAACCTCACTGGTTATTCGCAGAATTCAGTGCCTTGCAGTTGGAGGATGGAGGCCCTCACATCCTGGAGGCTTCCCACCATTCCCTGGTACATGGCCCTGTCTGTAACAGGGCACTTTGCTTCTTCAAAGCCGGCAGGAGAGCATCGCCACTGCTTTGAATTGCTCCGACTTCTTCCATGTCTGACCTCTAGAGCCTCTTTGAAAGGGCTCACCTGATTAGGTCAGACCCATCTAGGATTATTTCCCTTTTGCTTAAAGTTAACTGATTAGGAATTTTAATTACATCTGCAAAACGTCTCACCTCTCCCACATAATGGAACCGAAGCAATGGCGTGGTATTTCATCATCTTCACGGTTCCTGCCCACACTCAAGGGGAAGGGAGTATTCAGGGCAAGCAGAGCCCTGACGGAAACCGTGGGGGCCATCTTAGAATCCCGCCCGCCACAACTGGTGTGTCTTAGTACTGTCGGTGAGCTGTCTCGCGGTCTATAGCCTACGGCTCGGTGAAGTCTTTTTGCAATACTGCGCTAGCGCTGGAGCGGCAACAGCACGATCAGAACTCCCTAAATGTATTTACACAGGAGACTATTTTGTAAGATTTCAAGATCGCATCTACTCTAGACTAACGTCCCTCTGCGTGAAACACAGGAATGGAGTTTCTTTTCCTGTCTTCAAATGGGGCAATGGTCACCGTGAGTGAAGAACAAGTGTGTTAGCCGGGAGCTGGAATGGTGAGAACGAGGGCGGCGTGCCCCACTGAGTGGCCAGGATCCGTGAGCGCAGGACGGCAGCGGTTCTGTCGGAGTACATCTAGCAGCCTTACGCTTCCGATCCCCGCGGCAGGGGGCTGGGCCACGGGGCCAGCCCGGCTACGGACAGCTGCAGCGAGCAAGCCTGGCTGTGTGTGGTCGGGTTAGAGGCCGAGCTGTGGCAGGTGAAACACTCCAGATCATACCACAGAATCTGCCACATTTCCGTGCCACGTCGCCTCCCTAAAGCAGACTGGGAGGCAAAGAAATTTCGAGTTTCTCCACGAAGATGTACTGCTTACAGGGTGGCCCTGATATTTTCTTTACTCAGAGGTAAATGAAGTTTGTGTCTCGCAATATTTTCAACATAAACAGATTTTTTTGGCCCCCGTTCTGTGAACTGACAGAGAATTCCAAGTACCTCTACATTTTATTCATACTCATACATTTAAACAGTGGAAACGACCAGATATAGTTTATTAAAATGTTCATTAAAAACAGTTTTGACTCAGTTTTTTAAAATTGCAAATACATTAAAAACTGTTACAGTGTCATGAGATTGCAAATGTTGCCTTATGAAATTATAAAGAATTTGTTTAGTAAAAACTATGAAATATTTTAATTTAAACTTCACATATAAAAATATATATTTTATTGCAACACTGAACAGTCAAGGCCACAACACTTGAAGGAGAGTTTGAGATACACATATTTTAAAATTGCTTGTCAAAAATATTAGCATAAATAAATACCAAAACTGGTCGTAATATTCAAACCAAATAAAACATATTATTAAACTTGTGTCTTTAAAAGTTTGTTATCAGAAACTTTCCTTCAGAAGTCAAATTGTTTTTCAAGTATAAATTACAATGTGCTTGGTGACCACAGAAACATAAATATGTATTTATAGTATCGTACAAGATTTTGACCTTCTCTCCATATTTGGGGGTGAAGTATCCTGATGATTTTGCCCCATGTGGTTCTGGTTGGCATCTTTCTTACTGCTTTTAAAAGCTATTTGATCTCCTATCGGTTTTATCTCTGGGAGTGGCTCATTATTACTCTGCATACTTTTCTGACTCGTCAATGACATCCTTTTAAAGAGGAAAATCTAGAAAAAAACCCACACACACAAAGAATTCATTTCAGTAAGTGAATAGTCACTTAATAGTATTTAGGGGGTATAATTTTCAACTAGTCTTAACATTATTTCATCACATCTTTACGGGGCACCATGTGTACAAAGGTACACTCTCAGTGTCCATCAGCCTCTTCTTTTACCAATGGCAATCATGCTTCCTCCCCGAAACAAGACCTTTCAGGGTTTAACTTTCAACACTATCTCAGTGCCTTGGTAATACATTATCATTTTTCTTCAAAGAGCAAATTCAGTATTTCACTTTGTTGTGTTGTTAAGAGAAAAAAAGATGAAAACTAGGATATTCTGGAGGAGGACAGACCTCCCGTTCCTATAGATCAGAACTTCTGGCAAAATGTTAGCGCTGCCAAATGATGGCTTTGGGAGCCCCAGGGGTCTGACTAGGCAGGTGGATATATGGATCTGCTGCTCAGGGGAGGCTGGGGCTGTGAACAGGCAGATAACAGCCGGACAGAGGAAAGCAGACGCCACAACCCAGGGACTGCAGGCAGGCAGAAAGGAGAACAGAAGAAAAGAGACTGAGGGAGAGCCAAGTGTGAGATGCAGGCAGAGGAGTGAGCACTGGGGACAGAGCTTTGTAGAAACAAGATCAGGAAAGAGAGGCACCTCAGAACTGAGGGAGGAAAACGTGTTAAGAATGGAGTGCTCAATAGGGTACATACAGGAGAATTTGAGAAAGAGGACGATGGAAATGTCCCATGGGATTTTAGCCCTTTAGAGGATGTAGCCAGATAAAATAAGATTCCTGAAGAGTGACAACACATACATACGTTGGTTTTGACAAGATGCCAAAAACAAAAAAAGCAAGTGAGGACTTGGCTCCTTTGGAAACCAAAATGATGTGAATAATAGCTGGCCTTTAGTCTTTAAAGAATGGAGGAACTCAAGTGAAAAGTGGCGACCCAAAAGGTCAGAGTCTAGAAAAAGGGTCTGTGGGCTACAACGGAGGAACTCCTGTTTCATTTCTGCTATTGTGGAGGAATCTGTATCTTGAAAAATTCTGCTACTACAAAATACCAAGAAATGCTGAATAAGTGCAAAAAACATAATTTTATAATGTGTAAGTAAGTTCACAAAAACAAAATGAAGGAAAATCCCTGTGGGCCAACAAATGAAGAGGGAGCAGGAAACCTCAGAGGCGAGGGAGGAATGAAATGGCATTTATTGATCTCACAACTTAGACTCATTTTGTTAATGTATATTTGATCTCATAAAATGTGGAAACTTGGTACTGAGACCCCTCCACAAAGTAGGGACCCTCTAAGAACTATGCCCTTAATGTAAGTCCACCTACAAACATTCGGAGATGACAAAATACCATGGCTCTCCTGGTCTATGCTTTGAGTGAAGGAGAACCATGTTTTCCTAATGAGAGGCTGGGGTTCCCATTTACTTTACTGGTGTAGGTGGGAAAGCCCTAACTGAGAAATTAACTGAAAGTGGTCCTGGAATGGTAACACCCAGGGGAGCTAACAGAGGCTAATACAAATTCTCTATGGATGGATATGCCTTAATGTAAGTCTTAAAGGGGTTCCACAAAAAGTCCCAGTTGAACATGCACTCACAATCTGAATTTCAAAACACATAAGGAAACAAGATAGTACTAGCAAGTCAACCAGAGCAACAAACAGATTTAGATTGCTAAGGATGTCTGACATTGGAATAACTAAATATACAATATAAAATAAGTATGTTTAAATTATTTAAAGGACCAGAATAAAAAATATGAGCACAAAACAAGATACTAGTTTTTAAATGATTGATTTGAAAAAGAATCAAAATAGAATTTCACTTCAAAATGTGAAAAATATAATCACTGAAATAAAAATGCAACAGGTAGGTTGAAAAGATTAGTCTCAGCTGTAAGGAAACTATGGAATCAAAGAGCTCTGAAATATGAAAGCTCTGAAATTCCCTGAAATATTACTTAGACGTGGACAACGGGAAAGTAACATTAAAAGACATGGATAAAAGAATGAAAAGTTTTGTATCAGAATTCCAAAGAGGAGAGAGGAAACATTCAAATATATAATGGATGAGAATTTTCTTAAACCGATGAATGACTTGAATTCTCAGATTCAAGAGTCATAATGAATTAGAAGAAAGTTAAAGCAAAAAAATTCCCATCTAGGCATCTCGTAGTGAACTGAAGTACATCAAAGATAAACAATGTAAAAAAACCAGCCAGGGAGAAATGATAGATTATATACAAAGTTATCAGCAATTATACTAAAGCAAATTTCTTAATAGGAACAACGGGAGCAGATATCAAGAGAAAAATAACTGCCAACCAGCCATACGATCATTCATTTGCAAGTGAACAGAAACTAAAAAAGTTAACTACAAAAAGAAATCTATGACAGGAACTTCCAAAGGATTTCTTCAGGGAGAAGAAAAAGGATCCCAAGAAGGATATCTGAGATGTAAAACGGAATTGTGAGTAAGAAAGTGGTATAACAAATAATAGTAACATTTGATTGGTGAGGCCAAAAAATTAAAATACTGGATACAATAATATGTAAAATGGAAAGGAAGGGGTGATAGGAGAGAAAACTCTTCTAAGATCTTGGTATTACTTGAGGAAAAGACAGGAACATTAACTAGCTTTAGATTTTAGGTACGTATGTTAAAAAATTTAAAGACAAAATCCAGCTTATAGGCCATCTACAAGAGACTCATCTAAAACACAAGTAAAAGAATGAAAAAAGATGTATCGAAGTGCTAATCAAAGGAAAGCTAGTACAGCTCTATTAATAACAGATATACTTTAGCATTTTTTAGAGATAATGAAGAATACAAATAGTAAGATGATAGATTTAAATGTAACTGCATTAATGATCAGATTAAATATAAATGGGCTAGGGGCGCCTGGGTGGCTCAGTTGGTTAAGCGACTGCCTTCGGCTCAGGTCATGATCCTGGAGTCCCGGGATCGAGTCCCACATCGGGCTCCCTGCTCAGCGGGGGGTCTGCTTCTCCCTCTGACCCTCCCCCCTCTCATGCTCTCTCTCTCTCATTCTCTCTCTCAAATAAATAAATAAAATCTTTAAAAAAAAAAAAAAATATAAATGGGCTAAATGCTCCAATGAAAAGACAGGGATTTTCAGATTAGATAAAAAAAGCAAAACCCATCTTTTTGTTGCCTAAATCAAATGCACTTCAAATACAAAATCACAAATGAATTAAAAGTAAAAAGATGGAAAAAGACATATAACTCTAATCAAAAGAAAGCTAAAGTGGCTACGCAATATCAGACCAAGCAGATTTCAGAGCAAATATTATCAGGGATAAAGAAGTCATTTCATGATAAAGGGGTCAATTAATTAAGAGAATATAACAATCCTAAATGTTACAGAACCTAATAAGAGCTTTAAAGTACATGAAGCAATTGGGGCGCCTGCGTGGCTCAGATGGTTAAGTGTCTGCCTTCGGCTCAGGTCATGATCTCAGGGTCCTGGGATCGAGCCCCGCATCGGGCTCCCTGCTTGGCATGGAGCCTGCTTCTCCCTCTCCTTCTACTGTTCCCCCTGCTTGTGCTCTCTCGCTCTCTCTGTCAAATAAATAAATAAAATCTTTAACAAAAATAAAATAAAATACATGAAGCAAAAACTAATAGAAGTACAAGGAGAAATAGATGAATCCACAATTGTATTTAGGGATTTTAATACTCCTCTCTCAATAATAGATATTACAAGTAGACAGAAAATCAGGAAGTATAGGAAATACTTAAGCAACGCTATCAACCAACTTGATGCAATTGACATTGATAGGACACTCCACCCAACAACAGCATGCTTCTCAACCTTCTCAAGTGCACATGGAACACTAACCAAGATAGACCTGATTCTGGGCCACAAAATAGGTCTCAATAAGTTTAAAAGGACTCAATTCATACTGAGTATGTTCTCCAATCACAATGTAATTAAATTAGAAATTAATATCAGAAACCTCAATGGAAAATACCCAAATATCTTGAAATTAAATAACCCATAAGTCAAAGAAGAAATCAGAAAATATTTTGAACTGAATGAAAATGAAAACACAACATATCAAGTACTTCAGAGAAAATTTATAGAACAAAAAGCCTGTATTAAAAAATAAGAAAAGGCTCAAATCAGTGACCTCAACTTCCATGTTAAGAAACTAGAAAAAGAAAAGCAAATTAACCCAAAGAAAGTAGAAGAAAGGAAATAATAAAGATTAGAGTGCACATAAAATATAATACAGAACAATCAGTGAAACCAAAAACTAGTTCTTTGAAAAGATCAATAAAATTGATAAACTTCTAACCAGTTCATCAGGGAATAAAAAACAGAAGACATAAAATAAATCTGACAAAATCTATGCAAGACCTGTACACTAAAAACTACAAAACATTGCTAAGAAAAATAGAAGACATCCATAAATGGAGAAGTATCTTCATGAGTTAGGAGACTTAATATTGTTAAGATGTTAATTCTTCTTAAATTCATCTGTAGGTTCCAAGCAATCCCAATCAACATCCCAGCAGGCATTTTTTCCCAGTAATTGACAAACTGATTCTAAAAATTCATATGGAAATGCAAAGGGCCTAGAATAGCCAAAACAAGTTCGAAAAATAACAAAGTTGAAGGAGTAAAGCTTCCTGACTTCAAGACTTATTATGAAGCTACAGTAATCAAGACAGTATGGGACTGACACAAGATAAACAGATCGAAGGAACAGAACATAGACTCCAGAAATGTGCCCACACATGGAAAAGTTAACTGATTTCTGATTTCTGTGAAGACAATTCAGTAGAGAAAAGGTAGTCTTTTTTCAACACATGGTGCTAGAACGATCGGATGTCCATATGCAAAAACAAAAAACAAACAAACAAAAAAAACCCACAAACCTTAATTCATACCCTCACCATATAAAAAATTAACTCTGAATACAACTCAGCAATATAAATGAATGAACTATCGATACATGCATGAATGGATTTCAAAACAATTATGCTGAACAAAGGAAGCCAAACAAAAAGAGTACACAGTGTAGGATTTCATTTATATAAAAATCTAGAACTTACAAAATAATGTATGATGATAGAAGGAAGATCAGTGGTTTGCTGAGGACAGCAGGGGTCAGGGGGCATAGACAGGGGTCACAAAGAGGCACCAAGAACCCTCTGCCAACAATGGCACTGTTTACTCTCTGGTGATTATGGTTTCACAGGTGTATGCATATGTCAAAAGAAATCAAATTATATACTTTAAATATGGGGCATTTATTATATGTCAATTATACCTCAATAAAGCTCTTTTTAAAAAGCAGGGGAGTCATTATTGGGTGACCTGAGAGAGACTGTCTCAGGTTTTAAGCTTGGGGAAAACAGACAATGAGAGGAGACCATAGGTATAATCTACCTCAAATTTTCCTCACAACATAGAGTCTAGCTAACTGTGTACTTGAAGCGAGTGTGCTCATTTGTAGCTTGCAATGGGGAACAAAGCATACCATCAGAGAAAAGGTAGTAACTAGGAAAGGCAAGAATTCACAAGCATGCTTTTTTTGGTGGAGACATTCTCATCTCAGCGTCTTTTATTTACGGTAGTGACAGTGAATAAAAAATCTATTGACTGTGAACTGGCATGGGGAACTATCCAGGGGATCTGCCATGTTGCAGCTAGTTTCTGAGGGAAGGCATTTGTTCTTTAACCTCTGTATCTGCAGTCTCTGGCCTTGTGCCTGGCACATTAAGAGATAACCAATTAGTATACGCTAAATAAATACATGAATAAACTAACTCTATAATGTAATTATTTTTAATAGCTAAGAAGTTTACTACTTTTTTCATTAGCTACCTTAGGTGGAAATGAAGCCAATAACACGTTTTTCTTAGTAGCTAACTGTGGATCCGAATTATCAGCAGTGGCTACAGTGTGGAAAAGTAATATTTGGTAATTTCTAGATCTAACAATCACCTACCAGAAGATCTCTGCCGCCAGTTAAGATCATAGGTCCTAACCTGTCTATCTGAAACATTTAAAATTACCAAAACAAAATTCAGTGGTGAATTCTGTTTTGTAGATGCCAAGAGTACAGTTCTTTCTTTTCCTTTTTTTGGATTATCTTTGCGGTATCTGTCTAAATACCCAGGGGGTGGGGGGATGGGAATGCAAAATCTCAAACATATGTTTCTTTTGATGTAAGTTAATGCATCATTTACTTTCCAAGCTTTAAAAAGTTTGATTTGTTTGGCTTGGATGGTATAAATAGGTTAGAGACACTCTAGATTAAAAGAGGTCATATGGGATTGACTAAAAGAAAATCTCACCTAAATCATCTATTTCCTTTTTAAAATATGGAGAATAAGAGTATGTTCTTTAAGTAGAAATACATTTATTACTGCTTGACTTTTTAAATATGATTTTCATTACTTTTTGTTTCCTTTAACCAAGGACATGTACATTTACTGAAGTATATTTTTCCATTAGGTATAAATGAGAATTTGAGCAGAATCCAGGTTTAAGACTACATTCTTCAGCCTGGCACCTGCAGCCTGCTGTATCCTGGCCTGACCTCACCTTTGTCCCGTCCACTGCTGCCATTGCTCGGGCCCCCTGCCTGGCCTGCTCCTACGGGAGCATGCCACTCCCCCGTGCCACATGGCATTTCTCCCCTGGCTCAGCCCTCTCTCCTAGCCCTGTGTATCCAAATCCTCCCACCGATGGGCAATGCCATGCTGAAGGCTGGACAGCCTGAAAAATTCCCAAAACTCGATCATGTGTTCTAGAACACACATTTTCATTTGGTCTGTGTGTTTCAAATATTTTCTTCTGCTACTTCACTTCATTTATCCTCTTAGGTTCTTCTGTCTCCTGACTCCTTTACTTTTCATCTCCCTCCCTCATATTTGACTTTCTTTTCCAGAGTCTTTCCCTGAGCTCTTACAATTGGAAAAAAGTCTTCACAGGATCGCTATGAAGTACAGTAGAATATCTGAAATGTTCTTTTCTACCAGACAGAGAGAATCTGTTCCTCACACTTGATGGTACACGTTATAATTCTAAGGAGGAGAGTAATTCTGAGAGTATCCTTTGAGCCAGGTCACAGCTATCTCTAAACATAAGGCAATTTTTATAAAGATAAGAATACTCACAAAGTAATTTTTAATAAAAGATAACAACAGGGGACCTGTGCCAAAATTTTAGCTTGAAATTTCTGAAGTAATTCTGAAAGGAATTTCAGAGTGGCAAAAGACAGGCTGTTTACTCCTCTAAGGGCTGCTCCTGGTTTTACCCTCCTCCTGTCCTCTTCCTTACCTCCTTACGTTTTATAGTTCATTATCAACCAAAAATATTTACTGAGCATTTACCATGTCCCATATACCAGGGACTGTGCTACATGCCAAGGATCCATTGGAAAGCAAAACAGAAAATAGTTTTTGTCCCACAGAGCTGAAGGCCAGTGGAGAGAGAGAGTCATAAAGCAAGTAAATGTACACTTCACTATGAAATTGCCAATTACGATAAATACAAAGAAGGATGAGAAAAGGGTGTTACGTGACAGAATAGTAATGGGACATAATTTATCTAAGTGCAGCTGGTCACAAAAGGCCTCTATGTAGAAATAACTACTTTAAGCTGAAACCTGAAGGCTGAACAGGAATTAACAAGGCCTTTCATTGATCTTTTCTTCCACATTTCCTCCTAATGCTTCTACCTGGAAATGTGCTCTCCTGATTACAGAAGGTTCCCCTGCAAGTGGAAAGAGTAACTTCCAAGAAGAAGAAACATATCTCTCAGACTATTAACAACTCCAAAACAGGTATTTGGCAGGAGAGGCTGACGTAGCGTGTGGTCACGTTTCCTAAGCAACAACATCCTTATTTTTGCATTCATCCTCCTATTTCTTGGTTTTGACTTACTTTTTTCTAGACTCTCATGATGATTATACTCATAATTTAAGCAAGAAAGTTCTTTTGTGTATCTTTTCCTGTAAGTTGAATCAGTGTGAATGGGATTATTGAAAGGAACATGCTATTAAATTCTGGCTGGGCCACCTGACTCCATCTAAAGTCCAGGAAATAAATAGCTATGTTAAAACATGAAACATCACTTGAAATTCTTCACATGTTTTGGGGCCATAAAACCTCATATTAAGGAGGTAAATTATATGAATCACTATATAAAAAGTAAAAGGAGCAATTCAATACTTTGGTCTTAACACTAAAATGAAAAAATAAATTTCACTTACCTTTGATTTTTTGACGTCTTTACTTGGTGTTGATTCACTATCTTCCAGGACTTCTGAAGAACTGCTCTTTGCACGGTTATGCATGTTTCCTATAATAGAATATATTGAGAAATATGTTTTTCTAATAACGAGAAGAAGGAAAGTCCTGATGCCCTCAGTGCAACGCTATCAAGCCTGACCTACGGGGTAGCACTACAGAGAGCGTATCGCTACCGCTGAGGCAGTAGACAAGGTCTCTACTTCATAGTTCCTAGCGGGCGGAGTTAAGGCAAAAAAGCCCAGAATGACCCGACCAGTGTTGGAGATGTTTGCATGACAAGCACCCAAACACAGCTACAAAGGTAACAGTGAGTGTCAGGAAAGAGTTCTGTAAAATATAAATTACCTTTTTAAATTAACCTAGTTATAATTAAATTCTTTGTACTCAAATGGACATGTTACTTTTTGGTGTTTCAAATTCATCCACAAGTTATATAACGGAAAAATAATCTTTAAAGTATACTCATGAAGTATATGCGTTCTTATAATTTTATATTATCAACTACTTAAATCTTACTTTTAATTAGTTGCAAAGAATACTTACAGACACTATTTTAGTAAAACTTACTACTCTGTTGAAGTTAGAAGGAAAAAAGCATGAAGGGAAGTCCTCCTCCTCCTGCCTAAGTTCAGATCAGATATCTACTACTATGAATGGTCATTTTTAATGAGAACACAGCAAAAAGCACACTTTGATGTGATGGTGTGGAACATGATATAAGGGTTGTACAGCAAAACCCAGATGATCTGGCTGTAGAAGATGTAGGTCTCCAGGGTAGTCGCAGTCCCCTCTATTCTGTGGCACCTGTTCTCCGACACCAACAGTCAGGCCTGGGAAAGGACCTGTCTTAAATGTCCACGATAAGATGAAAGACCCACGTCTGAGCCCTGGGGGAAATAACGGGATGGCCAGCCGTAGCTCCAGGCCAGCCTGGTCTTTAGCAGTGGGGTCTGGCAGTGCCCACCAGAGACATAAACTGAGATGGGGGACAAAAGCCCAACTTACTACTACTGGTTGAAAAGAAAAGAAAGGGTAGTGAAAAGCCTGTCCTGAACCACTTAACACTGATACACGAGTAGCTGGGAGTGATGCGAATATTTTATATGAAGAAGCCGTGGTGGTGATTAATGAGAACAGGTACTCCTGTGTCACGTATTTCAGCGCTTGTCATGAGGCCCATGTGACAGTAAAAGGCAGGAAGCAGGATACACGTCTGTAGGCTTTAGCGCCTCAGCTACAGCATATGCGTGCGGACGTATGCATGCATGCGTGTGTGTATGTTAAAGTAGCTGGCCTTCTGAAGTCAAACGTGTTCACACCTTTTGGATTTTCATTGTATTCACAAATAGCCCGTTCCTCTTGGTTGGTTTTCTCGTCCTATAAATGATAAAGAAACAATATAATAAAAAACATAATTGTGATGGGCTGGAAAACATCATCTGGGTTTTAGGCAAGGGTTCTCGAGTCAGCCTCTAGCTAACAACATAAACACGTGACTACTGCTTCACTTTGCTGGGCTTTTGCCTCAGATGCTGAGTGACTGCTAACGTCCCTTCTAGCTTTAAGTTTTTGGATTCCAAAACGTTGTATGATTCAAGAATTCAACTCCAAGAAGATTCAGGAACGTTAGTTGGTAAATGAATTGGCTCAACATTTTACACTGTCAAACTGGAGTTTCAGGAATTCTATGTTAAAGAATTTCAGGGACTACCCAAACTGGAACTCATAAATATTCCTTATAAATCTTTCCCTCCCTCTGAAAGAAAACAGTAACGGCTAGAAGCTTTTTTTTTTTTTTTCCCCCTCAGTGAGAGGAAGGAGTCTTGAGAAAGGAATTAAGAAGATGATCTCGATAGCACAGCCCCATTTTGTAAATTAAAAATACATGCACATGAAACAACACAGGTTTACAAGTACACATTCAAATAAAAGGACAAGCGTGTTTCAGTGGTTGTCTGTGTTATGGAAAAGGAGAACACAAAGGGAATCAATTTAAGTAAAGAGAAGCCTTGCGCAGACCAAAGATGCAAGTGATTCATCAACAAGAAGGTATGATTAGAGGTACAAAAACTGAAAATGAAAACGAATCGACATAGTGTCGTTTTCAGTTTCGTTTTCTGAATTCTATACCTATGAAGTTAACCCAGAGCAACATTAGCAAATGAATGATTTCAAACCTATCAACTGTCTCCTAGCAGTGTCCCTCTTGGACAAAACTGCCAAATAGAAGAGATGTTTCTGGCATCCCTAGCTCCACTTTTAGGATGACTTCCTCTTCCTCAGTGATAGCTCCCCCTTTTCTTCCTATAATTCCTTTCTTCTACACCACATCTGTACAGAACTGATCACAGCCTCAAAGACCGCTGTGAACAGCTTTCACTTGTCCACATACATGTAAATATACACATGTATGTGTGCACACACCCACGCCTCATTCCTGCCACCAGTATAGGGCTCCTAACTTTGTAATTTGATCATTTCAAGGACCCAGTGCTGAACTTCTCGGTTAATTTCTCAACAGTATATTGTACTGGCCCATATCAGTTCATTTCCACTCAAGCGGGGAACAAACTGCTACCAAGAAGTGTGGAAAGGGTGTTAGAAACAAAGTGTGCCTGATTTATAAATCTGCCAAAGCTTTTCCTATAGCGCATGAACCAAGTTATTCAGAGAAGTATTTCTGCTCCCAAAGGAAGCTGGAGTCTGCCCTCTGCAGAGACCATGGAACTTGCTCTTAGGCAGGATCTCAGGATTTAAGCACATATCATCATACCTTTTCAGTGGTGTCAATCAATACCTTTTCAGCTGAGTTGTCATTGGCTTCATCCGCTGGTATGTTCTTCTTGCCTTCTGGATATTCATCAATTTCCTCATCCATGTCCTCTAGTTCTTCATCTGAAAATTCATGATCCTGTGTCAAAATTGATAATCAGGGAAGAGGTAAGATTTTCTTTTTAAAAAAAAAACAGATTTGATATTGCAGTCATAAATAATTTATATCATCTCAAAGAATACACAGAATATGAATTCAAATACTGAAGGCAAAGAAATAAAATGCTGCATAACCTATCATGCATATCAAGTTACTATATTACCAAGGCTTTTCCGCACATTGATCTATTTCAACATTTTCAATGACTAGGATTCCCAAAATTCTATTAGCGTCTACTACAAGGTTAAAATGGAAAAAAAATTAAATATGCTTTCTGAGCTGTCTCAAAAGAATGCTTTTAAACTTTAGAGAAGTTAAAAAGCTTTCTACTGTAGCATTATAACATAATCATATCTATATATTATGCTCATTTTCCAAAACATAGGGATTTAAAATCACTTCAGAAGTACAATTCACTGATATTCACGCGAGAGAGTTAAGTATAATTACTTACATTCCAGGAAGAAGATAAAGGGACATAGGCAGTTTAAATGGTTTGCTCTCGATTATTTAAAGCAGAGGGAAAACCAGAGGCAGAACTTAAGTCTATCTGGTCCTGTCCAACTAATCCAAATTATAAGACAGCCTGTCTATGGATTTGATAGAGTAAATCATGTAATACTAAATATAGGCGAAAAATATTAGTTATATTCTTTATTCTATACTGAGTTTTTTTCACAGTTTCATATTTTGGGTAGAATACTGCTTATTTTTTTGTCATTAAGAGATCAGGCTCCTTATTGGACTTTTTTTCCTATGCTTTTCATTTATGCACTTCTCTAATGGCCCCTAAAATAGGTGAGGCAGTAAGTAATTAATGCCCTTTACTCCCTTGAAGGATGTTTTTACAAAGTTCACCTCGCCATATTTGCCTCAGACGATATACACCCTTTATATCCCTTTAACACAGTAACTAGCTTCTCATGGTTCACCTTCCTAGTTGCTGTTTGGCTAAGGATGAGCTGGACACCCAAAAGAATCTTTAGTGGGTGGTCTGAAAATAATACCTCTCATAATTAACTCACCTTTCTTCTGGCAAAATAGCAAATGTGAGAGTTCAGGCTAGGGTGACTTACTGTTACTTAGTAACAGACGTTAAGTGGCATCCTCAGGCCAACAGCACTAAGGGTGTGGCCTGATAGCATTTTCACCAAGGACAAGCAATCCAGAAGTGAAGCCTGGAGATTTAAGAGTTTCGGCAGTGACGCAGTTACGCTGAGAGGGCTTGACTTAGGTTAAGCAAAGGTCATGAGGCGGTGCATGTGGGAGGGGAACACAGAGAGGAAAACAGCGTACCAGGGTAGACAGCTATATTAAAGGATGTGCTGCACGTTTAGGTTGGGTAGGGTTAACTATGAGGTAGCTACCATTTACCAATAATTTCTAAAGCTTTCTTTTTTCCTGCATAATTTCCCCTCTAAGTGACTTATATTGTATATTATGCCGAGCCAGAAGCACATAGAAGGTAAAATGATCAGAGACTACTTTGGAGGGGAATGGGAAGCAAGATTAACTAGATTTAAGATTTATGGCTGATAGATAGATGTAGTCATGAATGTATATAAACGAAGGCCAATTGGAAAGAACAGTGTTCCCAAGACAGAGAATTTCAGACTCTGTCCGTCTGTCTCCCACAGGGAGGGGTCAGTGAGCTGTGTTGCAGCAAAGTCCTCTTCTCTTGGAGAATTCTGCTAGTTTAGCACCTGGGTCAACTCCCATCGTGCTAGTTAACTAAGATATTAATGTAACCATAAGACAATATCATGCTATTATAAAAAGGAACATGACATTTTATCTTATTTTAGAAATAAGCAAAACACTCATTTCTTATAATGAACTATAAATTTACTCATAACTTTATGAAAATCTGTAACAATGAGTAACTGCTGGAACGGTATCATTTTCTAAATTTGAGAAAGCTCTTAGAAAACATTTTCACTAGAAATCACATCAGTTGTAGAACTTTGCACTTAAGCACATTTAGAATTAATCTATTCACATCTGGACAACTACTCTAAATCACAGTACTTACCTTCAAACTGAAACAATTTAGGAGAGATTGGCAGAATACTGTCATTTTACAAAGAGAAAGGGCAAAGTTTAAGTACATTCTTGTCACCAGAACCACATAAGACGTTAAGTAGTCTAGAATGGTCAACGGAAACACGTCTTGTGTTGGGACCACAGGAGCGAAGGGAAGGGGGCCTGGCTCTCGCAGAGGGACAGTTGTCTTGCTGGTCAGGCACAGCACTGGGAGCTGCAGTCTTGGGTGTGGCCCAGGGCCACATTTCTTATGGGAAATATCAAGAAACCGAAATGTTCCTCATGAGGTTTCAGTTTGCTTAAGAATACTACATTGCATACTGGAGAAACTTGAGGTTGCTCTCAGCAATTGGCATAGTGGTCATCTGGGGGGATGAGAAATGCCTGGAAGGGGGTTTGAAGGGAAGCCGCTGGGGAGCGCTCTACCT
The DNA here is from genome assembly GCF_002201575.2 of Neomonachus schauinslandi. NCBI lineage: Eukaryota > Metazoa > Chordata > Mammalia > Carnivora > Phocidae > Neomonachus > Neomonachus schauinslandi. The sequence continues at coordinate 93,386,590 of NC_058419.1, read as the reverse complement.
TGATCTGGGTGTTGACTATGTGGGCGGGTTCACCTTGTGGAAAATGCACTGAGCTATACACGCACGAGAAATGCTCTTTTCTAGATGTATTATATTTCAAGAGTTTTAAACAAGTTTTTTAAAGCGACTATAAAGTATAAAATTTTGTGCTACAATTCTCAATTTATGAGATGCCTCAATGTCATATAGGGTAGACAATGTTTTCCAAATAGGTTAATAGAGCATAAAACCTTATATCTACATAATACCACGTGGGGAAATGTATATATTTAAAATCTCAATCTCAAGGCTTTTAGGACAAGAAGGGTTAACATGGCAGTTCATGTTTTTACTGCACTGGAACTCACTGAGGCAGGGAGAGAGAGCGGGGAGGGCATTCAGTACAGAGACCTAGGTACTGCTATCCAAGCTCTGTACCATCAGCCACGGCCTGAGCAAGGGGTCTAATAATATTACTTTACAGTCTCTCTGTAGAATGGGAAAATGACACCAGCAATACCTACCTCAGAGGGTTCGTATCAAAATTAAAAAGATTATTTACAGAGAAAATAACACAAGCAAACAATGAGCATCTGTATATAAGTGATTTTAAGACTCCCTAGGATACACTGAGGGCCATCAAAAACCAAGATGCTTGGGCACCTTTTTGCCATAAAGTCCCAGATCTTATCACTAGAAAATAGTTGATTTAAAGTGTTCACGTATTTGTTCTACCCTCTCGCACAGCTCCCTTTACTGTCTGCCAGGCCCAGCAGCTAGAACAAGCAAGGGAAGAAAGCAGGACCCATCAGGAGCAGCCTAGGACGACAGGGAAGTGGAGGGGCGCCTTGGCTGGACTGTGGGCCAGTGCTGCCTCAGGTCCAAGTCAAGTCCAGAAAACACTGCTACAGTATAAAGTTTCCCGGTATTTCGGTGTTGGCAATGGATTCAAGCGTTACCAAAATCACTGTGTATACCAAGCGAAGTGAGTCTGCAAGCCAGGTTGCACCGAAGGGCTCCCAGTTTGACCTCCAAATTATTGCCTTCTAATGTCACTACTTTACAATCTCTAAACTCCTCCTCCTTTCTATGTACCAATCCCTTAGTTCATTCCTAATCTGGTATTTTTGCCACAAAATCCATTCCAGTTTGACTCTTGTAAGCAGGCCTGCAAAAGTGGCTACAATGCTGAGGATACAAACTTCTTGCTGGTAGGCAATTTTACTCTTTATGTTTGAGTTATTTTTTAACCTATTTTGATAAAAACATTAGGACACAGGGAAATCTGTCGTCCCGTACCATCAGCCTTTCACCACGCTTCAAATGTTGAATAGCAGTACTGGACCCACGTATGGTGTGCAGACTTTCACTCTACCCTATATTTAAGGGGGTTATCATTATTGTTACTTACTTCATTCCCACAGATCTACTTCCATAAGCCAATTTTGGGGAGGGGGCAGCTATGTTGTACTTAAACAGAAGTCAGGTCCACATGACTAGATGTTCATGCACATCTGTCAGTGACCTGGAGATTCCTGAGGGTAGTTCTGTACCTGACTTGATGTGGTCAGAGGGGTTAATTAGAGGGACACGGGTTACCATTTGCTGAGTACCTCTAACATGTTTCATGTGTTAACTAATTTAACTATCCAAAGACCCCTCCCTTTATAAAAAGAAATAAATAAGACTCAGAAAGGTTAAAAAAAAAAAAAAAAGAAAAGCTTTTCCAGGTGTCCACACAGCTAATCTGTGAAGGGCTGGGGTGTGAATCCAGGCCTACTGGGGGCCAGTGCCCAGGCTCTTTCCCAGCTCTGCTCAAATACCTGAAGACCAGAACAGGTGCCCTCAGGGCTGTTCCCCACCCCCGCCCTGAAACTGACAGCTCTGTAGTCTCTTCCTTTCTGCTGATCAGCTCACTTCGACAACATCCTGTGCTTATGCACCCTTGTATATAGTAATAGCAAGTGCAAGTCTAAGGTGTTTTCCCCCAGGGCATCAGTCCCTGACTCTAAGGCGGCCTTCCTGGAGCTCCCTCTTTGCTGGCAATGTGAGCTCTGGCCAGCCTTCTGCTGGGCCTCTCCCAGACCTCTCTGCAGCCCTCCACCATGCCTTCCTTGGCTTGGGTGGCACCTCTCTTTCCTAGGAAGTGTCCCTACACCGCCTCCTTCTCAGACTTCCCTTTCTCAACCTCCCCATTAGCTACTGAGGTTTCCTCAAACTCTGTCTTCAGTTCTCTTCTTCTCGTACTATGAGCGCTGCCTCTCACTCAACTCCATGGTTTCAATGACCCCTAAAAGCTGGCGATACCCAGCAATCTCCCATGAGTTCCAGGCCCACACATGTATCTGTCCGCTGAACATCTCCTGGGTCAACAAGCCCAAGCAGGCTCCTAAACCTGCCCCTACTCCTGTTCTCAGCCTTGGCCAATGGCGCCCTTTCCACCCGGCTCTTCACACAGAAACAAGAAAAGCTTGGCCTTCTCTCTCCCTCCAAGTTGCATCTCTTTACTAAGCCCTCCAATTCTATCCCTAAAGCTCTCTTGATAACACATGTCCCCAACTCTGTCCACACTGTCTAGTCCCCTCTTCTGTCTCTGCCTGCTCTCCTCGAGCTGCCTCCTAACTGGCACCCCTGGTCTGGTCTTGTTCCTCTCCAACCCACCCTCCATATTGCTGCCAGACCGTTACAAAAGCCCAAGTGTGATCACCTTACTCTTGCTGTTTAACATCTTTCAAAAACACATTAAGGTCCTTTGCCTCTCTACCCAGAACCAAAAGACACTCTTAAGTTGTGGTCACACTGAAATACTCTCAGGGCTCCCATCAACTGGGAAAGCCCTGCCCCTGCCGCTTGCATGACTCGCTTTTACTTCTCACGACTCAGCTGACATTTCCCCGTTGCCCCCGGAAGCCCTTTCCTAGCCCTTCTCTGCTGAAGTGCAGAAGTGGCTGCTGAAGTGCCACTCCTGAAACGCTCTATTGTCTGGGTAAAGTTTCTGGTCAGCCTATAGAAACAGCCAAGAGTCCCCTGAGATCCGGAACTGTATCTTACTCTCGGCATACTCAAGGCACAAAACCACTGTCTTCTTAATTAAGGGACTTCATGAAGGAAAGCAAAAGATTTGTTTTCAGATCATATTTTTATTTTCGGGTAGCCCTGGCTAAAAAGAACACGGGAGTGGGGGTGCGGGATAGATCAGGTAACTAAAGGGCATTGTTAAGTCATAGTTAAAGGCAGGGCCATGGGAACTCCTTTTACCTGGTGTCCTTTCAAGACATCTGTACCCACCTAATGTCCCTGACAGGTAAAAGGGCCACAGGAGGCTGCCTGTAAGCGGCCCTCGTTTCTTGAGCTCTCCCTGATTTGGGAAAGCTTCCGTTCCCTTTTGGGTGCTTGCCATGTACATGCTCATTTGTTGAGTGAATAGTATGTACCAGATATTAAGTTACAGGTCAGGGACACTGGGAAGAATGAAGGAAGAAGAAAGTACAGCACCTGCCTCTATGGTAGCATTTTATCTTGAATGTATACGTGTAGAGCAAGCTGACCTCTATAACGCAATTACAAAAAACATTTCATTGCACTCACCTCAAGAGTTACTGGTTCGGCAGCAGCAGATGTTTCTGTGATACTCCTTTGTAGCTTACCTGAAAATATTTTTCTGCCAGAGTCCTCATTTGAAACTGTAACTCAACGGATTCTACACACATACCCCTCACGCTGGCCTCAGTAATAACCAGTGAGAAACTACAATAAAAGCTTGATCCACCAGCAGATGGGGACAATAAAGAAGGAACCAGTTATTCCGATCTGTTTTACCAAGTACTAATTCACATCTCAAAATGACGAGGCCCGTGCTCTTGACCAGAACACTATGCCTGCCCGAGCTACTGCTTCAAAAAGAGCATACAACACTTTGGTTGGCCAGGGAAATGTGAAGAAATGGGTGGGAAATGTGAAGAAATGGGTGGGAAATGTGAAGAAATGGGTAGGAAATGCTGTTTGAAAGTGGCTCTCTAGGCCAGCTCAAATACTGAGATGGGCACATGCTCAGAACACCATTTCAGTGTTGCTGGCTGGTGAGGTCTCACCTTTGACATTAACAACTTGAGGGTTAAGAGTTTCTTTTCTCCCTGAAGGCTTTTCCTTTATGAACTCCATTCTATCGTTCATCTCAGTTCATCATTTTAAGTCAACGTTTTAAATAAACATGTTGGGCCCTAGCATTAACAACACAGCGCACACACTTGATCAAAGCACCAATTCCATTTCACTGACCGTCACTGAATGTGGCAGAATTTGACAGAACCCTGCAATGCCAAATTAGCGTGTTTGGTTAGTTAGGGGAAGCGACCAGAGATCCCTGAAGCTAAAACAAAACCTACAGTTGCTCCTAGGAGTTTCTTCTCTTTGTATTCTAGTCTTTCCCCCCATATTCTTTCTCACAGAGAATCAAATGTGCACAGGATTCAACTACACAAAATTCACAGGAAGTTTACCATCCAGATTCTCCTTGCTAAAAGTAGAAGAAATCCCTCATGCCCAAGATATGGAAGGGACTGGGGTGGGAAACCAGTTGAAAAGGGAGCTATGAATAAAGAACAGTCAAATGATCTAGCTGTATGAAAAATACTGAAAGTTTTAAGGGAAGATTGAATTTACACTAATCGAAATCTAGCCTCTCGAAAATTCAGTATCTAGTGTTAGTTTCTCTTTCCACAAACAATTACTGATGGTACACATTTACATTTTATTTTACTTGAAACATTCTGACAAGCAACAAACAGAATTACAGAATAGTCAATGAAGAACACACTCAGGGTACATAATAGACACTGGGAATGACGATTCTGATAGTACAGTTAAAGCTCAGAAGTTATAGTTTAGAAATACAGAATGACGGAACACAAGATACATTAAAGCTCTTCCTAAGTTTTTAAGAGTAAAGAACAATATATAATTTATAGAAAACTCAATTAATTTTAAAGTGCAATTTTTCTTCTAACTTAAAAAACTTTTATGCAAATGACAAACACAATGGGAGTAAATCAGCCTGTTAGAACAAAAGAATCTGAGAGTTAGGAGGGACTATAGTTCTATCATCTAATCCGCTCCATTTTACACATGAGGAAACTGAACCCCAGTGAGGAGCTCTGCTTGGCTAATAAATACTTACAAGTTTTACATACTTCCCGAATATATGTTTAGGTTCACCTCCATTTCATGAGATATACTGCCATTTGTCCAGACAGTAACTAAAAGACATCACATTAAGATCTAAGCTCTGAATCCAGCTGACACTTGGTAGATTGTTGCAAAAAGGACACATAAAAGGTAAAAAAACAGCACTATTTTTTTTTTAAATGCGAATTCTTCATTTTAGCTTTACAATACCATCCACCTTATAAAATTATTCTACGTAGTAGGCACATTGAAATCAGAGACCAAAAGAAACTCATAAGAAATGAGATGTTTTTATAGCCTTGAAGGATCTGTGCCATCTTTAAAGGGACCAGTTTGTATATACAAATGCAACATTCTTAGAGTATACTATTTCCTAACTCTGTCTTTAATGAGGAATATATAATGTTAATTATCTGCTATGACCTTTTGATATTTTCTAGTGACAGATTTATAATTTGGGGAGAAAATATACCAAAATATTAGTTTAAGAGGAGCCAAATTTACCAGTGCTTTGTGTTGTCTTTATCAGTCTATATTGTACCACACATAAAGTAACCATGACAAAAAGCAATTTAATAAAACATATTAAGTGCCTATTACGTGTAAGATGCTCAAACTGTTGGCTGGTCAACAGTTTTAAATTTAAAGTTTGTTAAATTTAAAATTTAAATTTTTAAAAATTTAAAAAGTTTAACACAAACTTTCAAATTTAAAGTTTGTTACTTCAATTCTAGATAATGTGGTAATACATTATTCCAGAATCTTTTGGAACCTGGTGGCCCATTTTCTAAAAGTTGTTTTGACCGCACTGGCATTTTGAACCTCTGTACCTCATGCTCTTTCCCTTTGCCCTCTGTGTTAGTAATAAACTTTGGGGGGTATGCCTTATCTTTGTCATATTTCACAGATCCTCTGATTTTGCTTGCTTTGTTGGACGCTTTTCCTTCACCCGGTCTTCCCTGCTTTTCACTCTCTTCATCTCCTGTCTCCTCGTATTTCCCCTCTTCTTCCTCAGTGTCCTCCTCTTCCCTCTCCCTCACTCCCCACTCTGCTTCTTCCCCCTCACCCTCCCCTTCCTCTTCTCCTTCCTGGTCCCCCTCCCCTTCTTTCTCCTCCTCCTCTCTTTCTTCCTCCTCCCCCTCTCCTTCCCCCTCCCCCTCTTCTTCCTCTTCCTCCCCTACCTCTTCTCCCTCTCCTTCCTCTTCTCCCTCCCCCTCTCCTTCCTCCCCTGCTTCCCCCTCTTCTTCCTCCTCCCCTGCTTCCCCCGCTTCTCCTTCTTCTTCTTCCCCCTCTCCTTCTTCCTCTCCTTCACTTTCTCCTTCATTCCCTTCCCCATCTCCTTCCTCTTCTGCTTCCTCCTCTTTCTCTGCTTCTCCCTCTCCCTCCTCCTCCCCTTCATCTTCTCTTTTCTTCCCTTCCCCCTCTCCTTCCTCCTCCACTTCCCCCTCTCCCTCTCCTTCCTCTTCCTCTTCTTCCTCCCCTTCTCCCTCTCCTTCCTCTTCCCCCTCTCCTTCCTCCCCTTCTCCCTCTCCTTCCTCCTCCACTTCCCCCTCTCCTTCTCCTTCCTCCCCTTCCCCCTCTTCTTCTCCCTCTCCTTCCTCCTCCCCTTCACCTCCTCTTTTCGTCCTTTCCCCCTCTCTTTCCTCCTCCATTTCCCCCTCTCCTTCCTCCCCTTCCCCCTCTTCTTCTTCCTCTCCTTCCTCCTCCGCTTCCCCCTCTCCTTCCTCTTCTTCTCTCCCCTCTCCCTGTCCTTCCTCTTGTCCTTCTTCCTCTTTCCTTTCTCCCTCCTCCTTGCCTTCTTCCTCCTCCTCTTCCCTGTCTTCTTCCCCTCCTCTCCCCCCCTCCCCTTCCTTCTCATCTCTTTTCTCCTCCCCTTCTCCTTCCTCCATCCCTTTGTTTCTTTCTTCCTGATGGCCTCGTTCCCCCTCCCTTTGCTCCTGGCCCTCCTCCTCTTCTAGGTCTTTCTCTCCCTTACCCAGGCCCTCTATTTCTCCTCCTCCCTTGTCTTCCTCCTCTTCTTCCTCCTCACTTTGCCTCTGTTCCACTCCTGAGTTTCCCTCCCACTGGATTCCCTCACCTCCACCTCCTGCCTTTCCCTTGCCTTCACTCACCTCTGCTCTGTCTGTCAGGACGTCTGACAGGATGTCTATTTCCTCCTCCTGTTTTCTTGCTGGCACCTTCACATTTTCCTCACTTGCCTCTACCTCTTGCTCCTCTATTCCACTTCCTTCTGAATCCTCTGCTCCTTCCTGCTCTTCGGGGATCTCTGACAAGTGGTCACACTTAAAATCATATCTTGCCATGAATCTGGATATTTTGTGTTCAGCCTCTTCCTCATGTACTTGTTCGAGAAATTTTCTGCTATACCACAAGTTTTGCTCGGTTTCCACTTCGTCATCCTCATTCTCTCCACTACTAAATTCTACTGACTCGGGCTGCTCGAAGCTGTCAGTGGTACCTTGCTGACTTGCGCTTTTGCCTTCCAAGTAACTGTCTGTCTCCTCTATAGATTCTCTTTCGCTGTCAAAAATCACATCTCGCTTATTCCTCTTACTGTCCTTAACAAAATCGTTACTGTCTTCATCCTCAATATTCATATCTCTATTTGGTAAGTCAAAGAACATATCAATATTTCTCAAATTCTCTTCGCTTTGTCTCCTAGCCTTCAGATCTGCCATTTCCGTCAGCTCAGTTTCCTTCTCAGAGACTGTTTCTTTTGCGTCTGGATCCTTCTGTCTTTGGCCTCCATCACTTGCCTTTGCTATTGCCTTACTGTCAGGTGGATAAATACAGTGCTTACTTTCACGTCTAAATAGCTCTCTTTGCACACCCTCTGCACGGGTGTCAGCCCGAGACCCAGGCTGGCCCGAGTCATTACCTACGTCCTCATCTGAAAATGCTTCCATAGTCATAGCTGCTTGCATCATGTACATTCCTTTGGCCAAAAGTTGTTTATAGGCTTTCCCCTCTTTCACTGTTTTAGACATCTCGTCACTTGCAAATCCTTTACTATCATCATGTCCAGAGTGAGCTGTACGCTGCTTCAGTTTCTCAATTGTTTCTTGTTTCTGTAAATTTTTGAAGTAATCGTCAAACTACTATTAGTTGACAAAGGTAACTTATCATCTACTACAAAACACTGCCAAGATTTTGCATTACTCTAAGTTTCGATAGCAGAATAAAAATGTCCAGTTTTACCAGACATTTTGCTCAGATTTGGCTTTCGCTGGAGATAACTTCTGCCACTCTCTGAGTCTGCAGCACCTTGGATTCTGCTGTGGCACACATGTCTGCATGCTCACTGCCTGCTCTCAGGATGCCACTACTCACACAGGACCATCAGTATGTCTTCTCTACCCCTTTTCTTAATCTGAATCAAGTCTTAAGTAGAATACCTTTCCAGACTGTGCAAAATACTGGTTAAAAAAAAATGTACACACTTCTCTTGCATGCAGTTGGGTTCAGTTTCTTTTCCTACCTTCCCTGTTACTTTAATTGTCAAATTTTGATTGGTCTTTTAATTCTATGAAATTCACAGAATTAAAGAAAATATGAAAATGTTAAATACTGGAAAAAATGAATAGCTTACTTCTACAAGAAAAATCTGAAATGAAAACTACAAATGAAATCTTTTTATCAGCATACTAAATAATATGTTTCTTTTCAAATTATTGACCCTCTTCCTTTTATCTATTATATTCTTTAATTATCATAACTTGCATACATGAAACTAACCACTATGTGGAAAAATATCTAGGGTAAAATGTTAAGATTTTTATAAAAACTACGAAATTAAACACTGCAATTTGAGTGATACATTAAGAATATGAAATTCATTTCTTGCTGGACAAAATAAAACAAAAATCAAATTGTTGACCTAAATTCTGTAAGCTAATGAATTGAAATATTTGATGAATTTGCATCTCTGGAGAGTAAAACCTCACTAAATCAAGTGTTACAAATTGTCGTGACTGCTAGGCTTAGGAAGAGGTCATTTTTTTTGCCAAAAACACCAAAAATTAAAACAGCACAAGTTAAACATCAATATATGGAAATATCATAATAAATCTTTTTTTCATTCACTAAAATAAGTCTGGTTGGGCCTCTACTTAAAAGGACTATGTGAAGTATAAAATATACATCAGTTTAAAAGGAAGTGCTGAGCTTTGCGCAGTGGCAGTATCGTAGCCAATGAGGTTTATCCGAGGCGCGATTATTGCTAATTGAAAGGAAGTGCTGAATAGAAGAGAATAAATACCAAAAAATAAATAAATAAATAAAAGGAAGTGCTTTCCTTCTGTTTGTTCTAGGTCCTATTCTTTAAAAAGTCACAATTCTTTCAAGAGCCCTAAAGAGAGGCAGAGAGGCCCAGTTGCCAGAAATGATTTTTAAATGTATGTCTCTTTATTTCCCTAGCACAATCAAATAGCTCAGAAGAGGCAGAGCCCTGGGTCTAAGAGAAGAGGAAAGAGAGACACAGGAAAGATGTCTGCTTGGAAGTGTAGTCAGTCAATAAAGTCAGTCAACCTTTGCTGAGCTTCCACACTGGGCTAGGACAACAGTTCTCCCATATTCAAAAGGAATGCTGTTACCATGCCTCTCAGTAAAACAGAGGTAAGACTAACAAAGACTGGCACTAAATTTTTATAATTCAGCAAGATTCTCTTGCATTTCGGTGACTTTGACTTTAAGGATTTTTAGCTTAATAACGTGGCAAAGGCACTGGAAATAGAAATTAAATATTGTCTAGAAGCCTTCTTCCTTCAATTCATATTTCTTCAACTTACTTTTCTAATCCCCAAACCCCACCTTCCTTTCACCCCGTAAAGTCTGGTCCGTAAAGTCAGAAGCAAAGGATTTCAGGGCAGGCCTTTATCTCTCCAGGGTTGTGAAAACCACCAACTATTCCTTCCTCTTCCTATTCACTGGTCATTCATTAAAAGTCTCTCTTTATCACCCATGCATGGTTTCTGATTAATTTCCAAATGTTTAATTTTGTTCTTAGGCTATCAATTCTGTGATAGATTAAAGCCCATTCCACACACTGGAAAAGCAATTATCAAATATTTTCACTAAAACCACCAAATTTTAGAGCTAGAAAAGATGTTAATATCATATTTGAGAACAACACGGTAACTCAACCAAAGTCATGCTCAACCCAAGTCCAAGAACCATTCTGATCAACAGTAGCCTCTTCTAATACTTATGAACTGCCATAATAATCCTTTGCTTTGATGATAAGAAAATGTGGCTACTATGACTTGTTAGTGACACCAAAAAGCAAATTTCAGCAATGAAATCCTGTCATATATCCGAAATATATACCAACAGAACAAACCCAAGTTGAGGCTACCTACAATGTAATCCTCTTTTAAAATCTAAAGTAAATGAAGACTTATCTTTCATGTATTCTTTCCAGAAAACTTTCAAGAAAAAATATAAACTGTTCTTACCCACCATAATGAAAATAACTCTCTATGTTGTACCTTTTGTTTTTGAATTGGTGATAATTTTAATGACTTCTCATTGGAATTCAGGCTCATCATATGTGTCTGCAATAAATAAAAAGTATATGTTCTAAAAAGAATAAAGACTATATATAAGATTATATATTTATACATTCTTGTATATAAAGTGAAGAAAACAGTTCAGACAGTAATATAATCTACTCTCAACTGCATACTAATGATATGAGGATCAAAATTAATTGTATTATATATAATCTATACTTCAATAAAATAATAAACATATAACATATAAAAATAACAAACAAAATGAAACCAAAACCTTTTATAATGCAAGGAACAGCACAGAATGTACACATATACAAATACATGATGAACTGAAATCCAAACATATCTATGTAGATAAATAAGAAAACCATTACCATATTTAAGACATCAGTAGTTTCTCCAAGGCTTTCTGAATCTGCTGCTGAAGAATTGTCTTCCTCTTTCCCTTTGGCCATTTTATCCTGGAAATAATCTGATTAAAAGGGAAAAGAGAAAACCAGCTTTCAATGGAAAATTGAAAGACAACTAGACAATAAATTATTCTGTAATATAAAGTGCAGGCATAATTTTACTAAAGTCCTTTAACCTCATGTTAAGGGAATTGAACAGAATTCATTCATAGTGATAAGAGGTTTTAAAGTCTCTTTCTGAAAGTTCAAAGACTTCCATGCTGATGAGATAGCAACTGCTTCCTTCATATGAACAGGCAAACACTATACCTTTGGGAGAACTACTACCTAGGTATCAAGCACCGTAACAGTGAGTCCCCAAAAAGGGTCCCAGTGACCCACATCCTCCTGATATGGGTCCCCTTGTGTCGTTCCCTTCCACATTTTACCAGGTTGTTCCATATGGCCAACAAAACAAAGCAGCCATAATTGTGATGTTATTGCAGCTTCTATCTCGGTCCCCCCACTCTGTCTTTCTTGCATCACTTTCTCCGGGGGAAGCCATGCTAGGACCATTCCTAGGGAGAAGTCCACGCACTGAGGAAGTAAAACCTCCTGCCAATGGCCACTCGAGTGAGCATGGAAGAGCATCCTTCAGCCCCAGTGGAGCCTTCAGGTGACTACAGCCCCATCTGAAGCATGATTGCAACTGCATGAAACACTCTGAGCCAGAACCCCTCAGCTAGGCTGCTCCTGGATTCTTGACCCTCACAAACTCTGTGAGATGAGTTTTAAGGCCACTTGTTATGTGAAAAATCAGATAACTAGTACAAGCACCTAGAAACTTTCATGGAAAACTGCCAGGTTATTATGTCATCGAGCAGGTAACTAAAACTTACGAGCTCTACTTGATGTTACATTTTTCTCAATTACTACACCCCCATTTAGCACCCACATATTTATTTGAGAGGAGCTCCTGAACGAAGTCTTTGCTAAAAATGCTAGTCCCCACTGATCTCGGCCTTATAAATTCATTCAATTCAAAGGAGCAAATAATCAGTTTGTGTTTATTTCATGTGAAGTGCTACGTGCAAGATAATCAACTTAATTAACGGCTCATTCTTAGTGAACTTATCATCTAAAGGGAATATAAAATATAGGATATACTGGCATGAGAAATCACACCCGAATGTCGGGAATCAGGAAATGTTTCACTAAAGAGGTGCGGGGAAGAGTGAGTAGAATTCTGAGATGCAGCGGTGGAGGTGGACGGAGAAGAAACTGAGGCCCAGTGCTAACAGAAGCAGCAGAATGGCTTCTACTGAAGGCTGACCATGTGCTGGGAACACATGCTTTCACACGTATCGAGTTACCTCCATGACAACAAGAGAGGTAAGCAGCGTATCCCCACTTCACAAATGAATAAATGAAGTGCCAAGTGTCGGTCTCAGGTCTGTCTTGACTTCACAGCCTTCTCCACTAAGTCTGACTGTGAAGAGCTCAGTTTGATCAAAATTAAGAGTTGGGAAACTTTCTCTGTAAAAGGCCATCTAGCAAACATTTTAGGCTTTGTGGCCATATACAGTCTCCATCCTAACGACTCAAACTCTGCCGCTGTCATGTCAAAGCAGCCATAGGTAATACATAAAGGAATGGCGTGACTGGATTCCAATAAAACTTTATTTACAAAAACAAGTGGCTGGCGGGATGTGGCTCATGAGCCGTACTTTACAGACCTGTGACCTACATTAAGGTTATAAGAAAAAGAGTACTGAGAGATGAAGCTACAAAAGCAGGTGGGAGTTCCATGGGGTAACTTACACTTATTTTCACAAATATTAGGGATTCTCAGAAGCCCCTGGAGCAGATGGGAACTAAAGCTGTGCCTGAGGAAGACTGATGTAGAAAGTGCTTAATGGGATAGACTGGAGAAGGCAGAGAATGGAGGTTTGGAAAACAGAGAAATCATTGAAGCTCACGGCCTTGCCTTACACTTGACTGAGAAAAAAAGTCATCAGACCTGATCTGCCTTATCTTTCCCCCCAACAAATGTACACATTTACCTCCATTTTCCTGTTGAAATACAGGATGCGTCTTTCCTTTTAGCAAAGACTGCTCTGTAGGCCAGCCCCATCTCTCCATGTCCATTAGCATACAAAAATGCTCTACTATTTCCCACTGACCCCGCATCTCCTCTAGTTGCCAGCCCTTTTCTCTGCTCCTCTTCCTGACCAAAATACGCAAAAGAATTCTCTACACACCTATCTCCTTTTCACTTCCTCATTTCCCATTCATGCCTCAACTCTTAGCCCTCTGGCTTCTGCTCTTATCTTCCCCTGAAGCTACTCTTGTCAAATCACAGGTACTCTCTACGATGCCAAATCCATGGGATGCTTCTTTGAGCTTTCTCCTTGGCCTATGAGCAGTACTTTGAATTCATGACCCTACTCTCTCCTGATTCCCCTCCTCTTACCCTACTAGCTGATGGGGGCTGAGGAAAATTTCTTTGCTGGCTCTTCCTCCGTTACCCGCTAAATGTTAGATGTTCTTCAGCCTGACTCCTGGCTCTCTTGTCTTGCTACTCTGTTATCTAACAGGTGATTTCACCAAGTCCCATGGATTGTAAATACCAACTCTGTGTTGCTGGGTTCCAAATGTATCTCCCTAGTTCAGACCTCCCTTTCGAACTTTAGGCTTGCATATTCAACTGCCTGCTCCATATTTCTGCTTGGATGTCCTGCAGGTATCTCAAGCTCGATTTTTTTTTTCCTCAAGCTTGTCAACCATCCTCTTGTCTAAGAATCATCCTTGATTCTCTATGTGTAAATTCAGTTAGTTCTAGGTCTCAAATGCACTCCCAGTCTGCCCCCTTCTCTCCAGCTCCACAGCAAACATCCTGGACCACACACGATAACCTCTTGCAAAGGGCTCTTAAGTATTCGTCCTACCTTTGGTCTTTCCTGCCTACGGTCCACACAGAGGCAAAAGTGAACATCTTAAAATGTAAATTGGATTGGAGCACATCACTCCACTGATTAAAACCCTTTAATGACTTTCTATTGTACTTAAGAAAAGCACTCAAATCAAATAGGCTTCTCACAGCCTATAAAATCACAAATACTTTTTCACTCTTTTCTCCAACATCTTGTCTAGCCTTTTCCCACATTCTCTAGCTCCAACAGTCTTCTTTCCTTTTCTTATAAACTGCCTCCAAGTCTTTGCCTATATGATTTTGTTTGCCTAGAATGCATATAACCTCTCTCTTCATGTGGCTGTCTTTCTTATCCTTTATGTTTTAGCTTAAATGTCACCTTCTCAGCAAGGTTTTCCCTGACCTTCCTCCCTCCATGATAAACACTGAAGTCTGCAAATAATTTAGAAAAGTGTTATATGTTAGATATAACTTTCAGAATACTTTTAAGACAGTTTTAGCAAACAGTCACAAAAAGATAAGGAATAGCTTTTCCTTTGGCTCTAGCTACAAAACTCTGTATATGTTCACATTCAAATCTCTTGAAGTGGGAAACAACTTCCCCCAAACCATAAACTTCTCTTTTCCTTGTATACACTGTTGTCAGACTCCACTTTTTCCATGTACAGGCCTGAAGGGTGTCAGTAATGCTTATCTCAAAATGAAGCATACAAAAGTTCTGTGTGAGATGCGAGAAACTGGCTCATTATCAGGGGCACCTGGGTAGCTCAGTCAGTTAAGTGTCTGACTCTCGATTTTGGCTCAGGTCATGATCTCAGGGTCCTGAGATTGGGCTCTGAGCTCAGCATGGAGCATGCTTGAGATCCTCTCCCTCTGCCCCTCCCCCCACATGCATGCTCTCTCTCTCTCTCTCTAAAACAAGTAAAATAAACCTTTGGAAAAAATACAGTTTAAGAAACTTGCTAATGATCAAGGTCCTAGTTGTAGATAATATTCTATTCCCATGGCCCACAATTCTTGCTTTTACTACCTCAACTTTTGCCTAGGTTCTTAATCCCAAAGATAACTAAAAATTATCTGTGCCGTGGTTCTTAATCCCACGTGCCCAAATCATCTTAATTCCAAACCTACTGTTTACTCTGATCTCTTGATCCTGGCTTCTTGCCCTGCCCCTACTATTCAAGCATATGCCCTTTGGTAACATATACACACTCAAGATACACAAATGCCTATAAACAAAATTATTTACAAGAGGTGTATAATAGGGGTGCCTGGGTGGCTGAGTCGTTAAGCATCTGCCTTCGGCTCCAGTCATGATCCCAGGGTCCTGGGATCGAGCCCCGCATCGGGTTCCCTGCGCCGCGGGAAGCCTGCTTCTCCCTCTCCCACTCCCCCTGCTTGTGTTCCCTCTATCGCTTTCTGTCAAATAAATAAATAAAAATCTTTTTTTAAAAAAAAAGAGGTGTATAATAACCAAAGAGCTGGGATTACAATTTAAAATATAATGTGTATCTAAAAAGCAGTGAGGTAGAAGTGTTAATAATAACCATGACTATAACTTATAAAGAGCTTCCTAGAGGTGCTAGGCTCAGTGCTAAGTATTTTATATACCCTATCTCATTTAATCTCAATCACTCTAAAGAAGTATTATTAAACTCATTTCAAAGATAGGAAAACTGAGGGTTAGAGAAATTAAGTAACTTCCCCAAAGTAAGGCACACAGTTAATAAATGTCAGAGCTGGCATCTGACCCCAGATCAGTCTAACTCCATACCCTATGCTCTTTTTTTTTTTCTTTTCTTTTTCTTGAGAGAGAGAGAACATGCATGCAAGGGCGGGGAGGGGAGGGGGAGAGGGAGAGGGGGAGATAGAATCTTAAGAGGGCTCCACGCTGGGCGGGGCTTGATCCCACAACCCTGAGATCATGACCTGAGCCGAAATCAAGAGTTAGATGCTTAACCAACTGAGCCACCCAGGCGCCCCCATGCCCCATGTTCTTGACCACTCTGGTATACTGCCTAAATGCAAGACTTCACATAGGTCCAGAAGATTCACATTCAACTCCGGCTCTCTTCATTTATAAGTTGAGTAACCTTGGCCAAGTCACTCAGTCTCTTCAAGCCTTGCTTTTCTCATCTATCCAAATGAAGAGTTTAGAACTCCCACCTATTTCATGGAGCTGCTTCAGGGTTTAAAGGAGGTAACATAAGAGAAGGTACCACGTATGTTATACATTTGCTCTATACAAATATGCTGCTATTGTTACATGGGATTTTTAGGGTCACTAGTGAGGCTTTGTATTTGTAAGAGTATTCCCGGACTGGAACTCAAACGAGAGATGTTAGCCTCCAACTAGGAAGAAAACAAGTTAATTGGCAAGAACATCCTAAGATAAACATGACACCAATAGGAATAAAAAGTACACTTTTCCTGTGAGCAGGCAGAGTTATCAGCTGTTACCTGGTTCCACTGGCAGCATGGGGTCCTCCTTTTCAAGTATCATTTTCCCTGGCCACTTACTTGCAGACATACAGAAAGGAACTGGCCTGGGGGAAAAGCAAACTGGTGGCACAGAAGTTCCTTCAATTGGAGGTAGAGTTTGTGTCATTTGAAAAGAATCGGGTGATTTCTCCTTTAAAATAAACAGGTTAAATAAACTATTAGATGATGTTATATGTTTAGTATTGACAGAAACTACCCCCCAGTTGCTAAAAATATTTAAGAGAGAGACTTCAAAGTTGCCCACATTCATTTTTAAATTATCCCCAAGGACTCAAAAATGTTTTGTTTTGTTATCTCTGTATCTAAGTTGCTCTAAATTGTTAAATTAGAAGCCTGTTTTTCACACGATGGGGAAAAGTATATGTGTATTCTCTCTGCTTTCCTTAGGAAACAAAAAATCAGTCACGAGACCTAAACAAACAATAACTACAAAATACTGCTATTTCTCAGTCTTTCCATATATACTTTTTCATAACAAAAAGCCAAACTTAACCTTTTTACTTCAAAGGGAATGTTTTGGAACTTAAAGCAACTCTTTAAAAAAGGAACATCTCCTTTAAAAATTATTTGGCATTTTCTGTTTTTTTTTTAAATACAAGTGTCATTGAAATAATTTTAAAGCAGAATGAGAACCTTTAAATTTAAACGAGAAAGAACATTCCCTATCTCGAACTGAAGTCCTTATTTCTCTGTTTCCCACATTTCATTGTTTATAGTGTATAACCTTCCACGGCTCATGAGGTGTAACTAAAAGATAAAAAGCAAAGTAAGTCAATCCATATGGAATTGAGAAAATAATTCAGCATTCAAGCTGAAGTGCGAAGATAGGCCTCTAAAAGGATGCTTTGTATCTTTGCTTTGTATCCACTCTCTATTAAGTCAAGGTTATCCATGATTATTTGAATTTTCTCATTTGTGTGTTTAACAGCTTAACTCTGAATTTGCTTTAAGTTTGTAAGCCTGCACCTCTAACCATTTTACTTAGTAAATCTATCTTAAAAGACCCTTCTTTGATTTAAAAAGAAAATGCATTTTTTTCCCATTCTCTTTGCAGTGCCATGATACAGAACTGGCCCCAACTCTATACCCTCTCTCTTCGCCGCACACGTGCTGACAGAGTTCTGTTCAGTACATTTCCTGAGCTCAGATCGCTGAGGGGCAGAGAAGGTGCTGCAGGGAAGTAAGAATCATTTATTTCTTCTAACTCCATTTCTTCTGTCCCACCGAGTCGTGGAGTGGCAAAAACAAGCATGTGGCACCCGCCACAAGCCACCTGCAGCAAAAAACCACATATTGATTAATCAACATTGATTTCAAACACAAATGGGTTTTTAACAGTTTTCAGCTACAAAATATTTACTTAATGGTAGACTTCCTAGGTAGTCAGTGTGTCTCTCCCCTCCTCCCAGATACACACACACACACACACACACACACACACGAATTATGTCTTCTTTAAACACTACAATTGAAAATTAGAACAAGTTTAACACACCATTTTACTTCCAATTTATCTGGCACATTATGTTCCTCCTCAAAGTCAGAAAATGTTATTTTAATCTGAGAGTAACACAAACACCTTAAAAAAAATTACCCAGAGAAGTTCTACTTGGAAAAAAGGGATCCAAGAAGAAATCAGTCTCTTGGGATAATTATGTCTCCAAACCTTTTTCTTTACATGAACACTTCTGAAGTTCAATGCTTAAAAGTCCTTAGAGCAAAATGTAAGCATGCACTATGGTGGAACAAGGAAAAATGAAACCAACGTTCAAAGGATTTTGAGAAAGAACTGATTTTCAATAAAATGCCTAAAAAACCATTGTGTAGTATTTGTAATACACAGATTTTTTTAGCAACTTTATAGTGTTCTACACGGTGGTTATAAGAATAGCATACTCTGAACATTTCTTTCATAATATTGTGAAATTATTATTATTTTAAATAAGTCTTTATTTATAGGTGATTGTCAGACACTCTGCTGGTTGCTGGAGCAGACAACCAAGCTTCCAGGCATGGCACAGTTCTGGTTCTCAAGAGACACAGGGGAACAAAGCAGGAGAGTCAAGATTAGGGTGAGAACTCAGGACGATGCTCAAAGGAGGAGAATTAGGAAAGGGACAGATTTTCTGAGTGGCATGATGTCTGACATTTGGCTTTTAGGAAATGAGTATACTGATTAGATATAGCCATGATATTCTTTCAACAAACATAAAAGTATCTATTTTCTATGAAATACTGCAAGACTCAAATATATAGGAATATGAAAATGTAAACAGGGAAATGTGATGTCCTTACCAGTTGAACTATAAACCTCAAAAAATTAGAGCACAAAGTGGGAATGAACTGATTGGTAAAATTCTCCAGTCCAAGTCCTAATTTTCCATGGCGGCCATCTCCAAAAGTATACATGAGACCTATATCTAAAATGCAAAAAAAGAGAGAGATTTATAAAAGCCTTACTTGTATGCATCTATTTGTAAATAGGCAAATATATTTACTTATATTGCAATTACCATTTCCCCCTCAAATGCTGCACTGAGTTTACTCTGATCCAATGATATTTCCACACTCTCTGTGGTCTCTGTGGTCCTGCATGTAACATTAGGCAACAGACACTGTGAGAATAAATCACTAAGCCATTGGTGGTTTGTGAACTTGAAGCCCAGTCATGTGAGGCACTGTGTGGAATAGCAGCAACCCAGCATGAGCCATCTCTTCATACACACCATCTTCTCAAGGGGAAGGGGATTTTTGTATTCTGACCCCCTATGTTCCAATACAATCTATTTTTTCCCCCTCAGGTTTCTCAACCTTGGCACTCCTGACATTTGGTGCCAGATAATTCTCGGTTGTGTGGGACTGTCTGGTGCACCGTAAGATGTTTAGCAGCATCCTTGGCTTCTACTAAATGTCCATAAAACACCCTGCCTCTGTAGCTGGGACAATCAAAAATGTATGCAGACACTGTCGTGTGTCCCTGGGTGACAAAATGGCCGCTGGTGGAAAACTACCAGCTTAGATCAATCCAACTGTCTCTTTTACTGATTCAGCTCCTGGGCTGTGGAACGCTGCTGAGGGAAGTGCCATAAACCAACCATGCTGACTAGTCCCTATGGCAATGGCGAGGGCCCCTCTATGGCTCACGATAATGATAAGTAGTCTTGCTGTTTCTCTCCAGTTAACCCTTTTGCCCACTGCCAGAGCAGCTATTCTGAACCTTCACTCCTCTTCTCAAGCCCTCCTTAACACCCTCTCTCTCAAGTGGTGGAAAGTGCCATGGAAGCAGAAGGAAAGGAAAGGGGGCCAGGATGGGGGCAGAAGAGGGGGATTTCCTTCTAGTCTGGGGATTAAGGAAGGCTTTCAAACAGACCTGAAGGATGATTAGGGTATTAGCTGCAAGAAAACACATATGAAGGCTTTGAATCAAGAGAAAACATAACACAGTCAAGAAACTGAAAGGCAACCGATGTGCCTGGAGCACAAAGGGGCCAGTGGTATGAGTTGAGTCTGAAGAGGTAGGAAGGAACCACACTACAGAGGACCCTGTTGGTTCATATTAAGAATTTCTGAACTCTATCTTAATGGCAATAAATTGAATGAATGGTTTTAAGCCAGGAAATGATAAGATCATTTCTAAGGGAACTTCTAGTTTAAGATGGCAAAGTAATCTCACACTAAGAAAATCCAAGAGAACCGAAGGAAAAATGAGGAGAAAAAAGAATATAATTCAGTAAAATTTTCAAAAATTAATACAGAGGGGCGACTAGGTGGCACAGCCAGCTAAGCTCTGACTCTTGGTTTCAGCTCAGGTTGTGATCTCAGGGTCATGAGATTAAGCCCTGAGTTGGGCTCTGTGCTCAGCGCACAGAGTATGCTTCAGATTTTTTCTCCCTCTCCTTTTGCCCCTCCTGCTTGTGTGCTTGCTCTCTCTCTCTCTCGATCACTCTCTTTCTCAAATAAATAAATATTAAAAAAAATACAGAAAATAAATGCCCTATTAATAAGCAATAACCAGTATTTAAACCCCAAATTTAGACTCTTATTAAATTTCTTACTATTAGCTACCTATTTCCTTTCTTTACATATACTCCTTTATCATCCTTTTCCCTTTTCCTCTTCTTTTGACCCTTGATTTTTTTTACCCAAAGTGCTTTTTAGGCTTTGTGTTTTAACTTGATTATCTTTAGCCAGAAAAGATAAACTCTGATCCAAGCTACCTGATTGTACTTCGAACTTGAAAGCTTTTTTAAACCATGAGCCACTGGCTACATAATGGGGAACTGGTAAGAACTTACAGAATAACTCACTACACACCTCTTGTTAGTCCTGAAAGAAAAAAATTCATAACACCTGTCCCCTGACGAAGCTTTATGAGCAAAAAGCAAACAAAGTTAATGGTCAATTATTAGTGCTGTAACTTCTTTCATCAGGGGGAAAGGTAGTATGAAAGTTTAACCAAATAATCTAATTGTGTGTTAGATGATCCATAAAAAGTACGTGTTTCCCATCAATGGCAATTTAGGGTTGATGAAAAACAGCAGTAAGGACAGCGAAATTGACATTAGGACCCTGCAGTAAGGGATACATATCAACAACTCTTCTGGGACTATGAGTGAATAATAATTCTTTACATTCTATATAGTTCTATTTCACGCTACATTAACAAAGACACTGACACTTGAAAATGGGCAGGTAGTTCTCTCTGAAAGGCTCTTTGGGGAAGAAGGAACAGTATACGGTAGTATACATTGTATTTGTGGATTACTACTTGCCCCAACTAGATACCATTAGATGAGCTCCATTTAGCAGTAGCTTTTTTAGAAAAAAGGAAACAAATGTAGAAATACCAGTATCTGGCTTATTGCGAAATACTGTATGATTTCTGCCTTTTTAATGCTTAATTTCATTTTTAGATAGAAACGTGGGCTAGAAATAGTGAAATTACAGGGGCTTTTGTTCCAAAGCAATTACAGTTGTGGAGTATATCAATTACCTACAGGTAAGTGAGTTATTTCTAGGGGAGAATCTTTATTGGGTCCATATTAGCAGCACCTAGTTTTTGACGTTGAGAAGCAGGCCCAAAGCAGTATCTCCCTGGGTAAAGGAGAAAGTACAGAGCAAAAGGTCTAGAGGAGCCAGGTATCCACCTAGTGGCCTTTGAGGTGTGTTTCTATCACTGTGGAGAAAGTAGCAGTCACTCCTGGAAACGCCTCCTAGCGGCAAAAGCTTCATAGGAATTTACTCAGCCTGTATGTAGCTGTGTCACACTGAACATGGAGAACGTTTTAAAGTTCTTTCCTGTAAGACTTTTCCCTCTGGCCTGAGCAGAGTTAAGAGTCTTCAAACTGATGCAATTTCAAAAAGATTCCAGCTTTCTGCCAAAGTATAATACTATGATATTACCTCTGACAGCACTGACTTGTTTTGAGGTTCTAAATCTTTGGATCATTTACACTGATTTGAAATTGAACTGAAATGTTAAAAAAGAGTTTACAACTTTACACTTTGGCAACTTTGGCATATTAAACAAGAACTCCCATTTTCTCAATTATTGATTCCTTTGCTTACGTTAGATACATTCGTTCCAACAGTTTGTATTTTGCAGTAAAACATACCCCGTTCTAGAAATATGTAACAGAAATTCTCATCTGTACCTGTTATCAGAGCTGTGTGATTTTCTCCACAGGAAATAGAACTTATTTTCTGATCCTTAATATGCTCAATGACTTTGGGTACCGAAGTTTCAAAACGAAAGGTACCAAGACCCAGCTGACCAAACTGTCCCAGCCCAAAGGTATACACGGCTTTCTCTGAAAGGGAATGAGCAAATACAAGAAAAAGATTGCAGGGAAGCGGACGCTGTCACCACTGTATCTAGAAAACTGTTGAATTCAAACTTTTGTGATGAAAGTTAAGTGCCTCTGAAATATCCATGTAAGAATACCTAATGCTGAGGTATACATTCTCAATGATGAAGGAGGAGAAAAATGACAAGGCACACGATTATAAAAGTTATGGCATGGGCCTGATTTTACCTTTTACGTATGACCGTAAAAAGAATTGCTAAAGACATATCAGTCAGTGAACTACCTAACATGTCCCTATAATTACCACTCAGCTCTTTAAAAACAGCATCAATTGTCATTAAACTAATTCCTTTCATTGCCTTAAAAAAGAGAGTAGTGTTTCCTACAGAAGAACTCCTTACTTCTCAAAAATAGTTTAACAGAATAATCTATTTTGTAAAACAATTTCAGAGGAGAATTTGCATGAGAATTGAAACTCACCGTAGATATGCTTGATTTACTCACAGGTCAAGTTCCTTTACTAGGAAGCGCAACAATAATGAAAGGGGGGACAAAAGCTTTTCCTTTTTGTTAATTTTTTTTGACTCCAAAGACCTCCAATAACTTAGTAAACATTAGTTCATATGTTCTCGAGAAATGGAAAAGCACAAAAACAGGATAAATGGGTGGTGACGAAAGGGTCCCTTCAGACACACAACTCTGGCTGGCCCTGAGTCAGGAAGTGTGGTCTCCTTCTCCAAAGTCCCACACATCGCCTCTCTGCACTACAGGAGGAAGAGCAAGAGCTTTGGATTCAGGCAGGAGTCCAAACCTCCATTATTAATGGCTGTGGCCAGCACGCCAGTTACCTAAATTCTCTGATGTTATGATTCCTCTCTAATAAAGTTGCTGTGAGGCTTACATGAGAAAGCATTCAGGCACATTTGAACACACACTAGGACATTCCGTTGTAAGAACATTTTTCTAAAAAGTAATCGACTCATCTTATTTCTGACAGTGGAGGATCCTGATGAACACACAACTATCTACTGTCGTATGGCTTTACATTTTTCCTGTCTAATAATACTTACTTCATAAACAAGACAGAGAGATAATACCTCTTAAAGAAAATATGCTGTGTCAGGATACGAAGCCACACTGAGGCTATGGCAAAACATCCTTATTTTAACGTAGAAAGTACCATCTCTTAGTTTAATTAATAATCGCATGGCATGTCACCAGTTCTGAATGTCAGGTTAGCAGTAGAGTGCTGGGTAAATGAAGACATCTGTCCATCTCTAGCTGGCTGCTGATCACTCTAGGTTACGTGGGCTGAGATAGCCTGTGAAGTGAGGCCATTCAGGCAGCCGGAGTCACGTGCCAGTTTTGCTCCTTACCCTATCGGGTTCGCTTTCAGGTACTTGGCTGATTAGCAGTGATGACAGTTTCTACTTTTCTTTTCTTTTTTTTTTTTTTTTTACCTAAGGACATTACATATAACAACTCATCCAATTGTTGGTCTTATCATCTTTGTAACATTTAACAATGTAATTCGATGTTGACAAATGATACTCTATTAGGAAAACAGGTTTTAGTAGGTGGCTTCATATGAATATTATTCTGATTTCTCAGAATACATTTGATTTCATGACTAGTAACTTGTTGCCCTGTAGAGATCCTGAGTTTGTCCAAATATAATCTAGAGAAGTTAAGATAAATTCTTATTTTCCCTTGGGATCCAGAGTTCATTGTGGACCCCATCTTATAACTTTCTTAGCTTTTGCTAATGCTGGCGATGACATTTCAGATTACGTATATCACTCTGCTTCACTTAGTGTATCCCAAGTTCCAAGCTGACACTTTCTCAGCAGTCCACTGTTTTCCCGATTCAAAGTAGAAACTAATCATACCATCGCCACAACCAATAGTTTTATTTTCTAACCTCTTACGATCACGTGGAGTATTATGTTTTAAATAAATTCATTGGCAATAAACTAATTTAAATTATCTTTAAAGTAGTTTAATGAATGGTACCCAAACAGATTTTGAGATCAGAGTTATAGACAAAAGGAAAAACAATGCTAGGGAGGGCCCCCATAGAATCATCTAATCCAAGCCCTTCCCTTTGGTGAAGGGAATGGTCTAGAACAGATGGTTAGCTATTCTTTCCTTTAAGGTCTTCAAAGTATTCTATAACTCTTAGGTATTCAATTTAGTACTTAGTCAAACTGATAATCAATATGTGCTTCAGGTCTGTTTCGTCATCAGTTAGGACTATTTCTGTCTACACTGTACTCCGGAACACAGGTTTCTCACCAGGGCTGGCGCATAATAAAGCTTGCACAGGTCCATGGAGAAATGTGAAAAACAGACAAAGCAGTAAATTTTCCATACAGATAAGTGAATATAATTTAAGAGGGTATCTTTTACAATAAAATTGAGAGTTTTTTAATTTTTGTTTTGAAATGCCCCCTTATTTACGATACAATGGTGAAAAGGTTGCATTTTTTCGCAATGCCGTATTTAGCCAAATGCAGATCAGAAGATCGCAACCATCTGTTGGTCTTCATATTCTTGTCACAAAATTAAAAACTTAAAATACAAAAACTCACATACTGGTATGTGAGATCCCAAAGTCTACAAAAATCTAGAGAGAATAATTTCTGGCAACATAGTTTTTAACCTCAAAATTAAGTCCACAGAAAGCTAAATGTCTATAATATTTCAAGAAAATATCATACTTCAGGGCATTTTTAAGTATAATTAAAAGTATCATGGATTATCTGGGTGCTCATTTTATGTAATGATATTTTATAATATATAGTTGAATGATGTTATTTTTACATAATCAACATTTGTGTGCTTTAGAGTAACCTTCAATCACCTAATAAATTCTATAATGTTTGTTTAAACTAGAGAAATTACAGAACACATAAGGAATAAGTTGAATTTCTGCCTACAGAATACATTTTCAGATAATTTATAGATTAATTTCTAAGTTTAAAATTCCTAAAATAAATCTTCTTAAAAATATATGGAAATCCGGGGCGCCTGGGTGGCTCAGTCGTTAAGCGTCTGCCTTCGGCTCAGGTCATGATCCCAGGGTTCTGGGATCGAGCCCCACACTGGGCTCCCTGCTCGGCGGGAAGCCTGCTTCTCCCTCTCCCACTCCCCCTGCTTGTGTTCCCTCTCTCGCTATGTCTCTCTCTGTCAAATAAATAAATAAAATCTTTAAAAAATATATATATATATGGAAATCCATTTTGTTAGCAGAAAAATCAAAGAAATCTTAAACCTCAGAATTATTTCCAAATACAGAATGGAGGCCTTGAAAAAAAATCATTTCTAACTTGGAAAGAGATTCCATCTGGGAATTGTAATTCTGGGAAACCACCGCTTAACAAGCATGACTTGGACTAGAACAAAAAGTCAAGGAAAAGCAATATGAGAGGAAAATCTAAAGATAAAATATTGCTCAATCACCTTGCAACAGTAAGCATATCATCTGAGAATTGGGTATTATTCAAAATTTGCCTACAACACTGCTAACTTTGGGCTACTGAAGATTAAGTGGTGACTTCAGAAACTGTTAATTTCTTTTTGACCAAAAAAATACAATAGTTCACTAGCTGTATTACCTGTATGCTACTCAAATAAATCTAATGTTGAACAAATTTGGAGGCAGCAATTTAGTAAGCATAGTATCAAGGAGTATGTATATTTTACCATATTGACTGGAATCCTGAAAAATGACATGTCATACCAAATATAAAATTCAGAAGCCAAAATTGACATTGCTATTAAGATTCTAACTTTCTTTAAATATCTGTAATTTAAAATCTTAACACTTTTTGTTGAATTACTATAATAGAACATAAAAAATCACAAAGAAATTACCAAGTTTTACATTGTGAATATCACAAAGAAAAGAATTATCAATGACATATAGAAAACAGCATGAACAGGGAAAAGAAGGTATTTCAGGAAAAGTGATATCAATTTTAGATAAATATAGAATACACACACACACACATGCGCGCGCAAGGCAGTTTGTCCTTGAAAACAAGTTAAAAACAATGTTATCTGCTGCCATTAAAGGTGTTAAGATCATGAAAATGTCCATTATGTTAGCAAAAACAATTCCACAAGATTCATTTTTTTCTACTTACAATTTTCTTCCATAGGCCAAAGATGTGTATTAACTATGGAAATCAAAGATGGGGATCTTAATGAAAAAAGATGTGAGGCCATCTTGTATGAGGTATCTAATAAAGTCAAGCTCACAGAAGCACAGACTAGGGTGGTGGCTGCCAGGGGCTGAGAGGGGGAAAGGGCTGCAGCTAATCAATGGGTATAAAGTTTCAGCTATGCAAGGTAAGGTCTAGAGATCTGCTGTACAACACTGTGCCTGTAGATAACAATACTGTATTATAGACTTAAAAATCTGTGAAGAGAGTGGATCAGATGTTGTGTTTTTATCACAATAGAAGAAAATGAGTGTAATTTTTTTTTTATTATTAGCCACCCCAGAAAGCAGGGAACAGAGCAGCAGGATCCACACATACCTGTGAGAACCACGGTGTGCCCTCCACCACAAGCTACTTGGACCACCTTCTCGGGAATTCCAGGCACCGGCTGGGGCATTTTGTGATTGACCAGCAGCTGACTGGGAAGACCTAACTTCCCACACTCTGGTTCTCCAAATGTGTACAGTTCTCCCTCCGCTATTGAAGGAAAAGAACAATGATCAAGGATGACATAATTATGGACAAAATACTAGTCTTTGGGGTACACATTCTCATGTTCAATAAAAAATTTAGAAAATGACAACTTGATCAATTTACCCTTTCTTGAGATATTTTTACTGTATGGTAAGGAAATAAAGCTAAAATCTTAGCTTGATTATGCTAATCCAAAATCTTTATGAATTCATGACCATCGCTACTAATGAACTAGAAAATGATTTTAGCTGTTTCACATAGAGACCATCTTATTTCTTCTACTTCCTTTTATAGTAAAGCAAAATGACTAGACATTAAGCCCCCATTAGGACATGGATTTTGTCTCGCTCACTTTGGTATTCCAAGAACCTAGCAGTGTCTGATATATGAAATACTCAGTGAATACTTGTTAAATGAATAATTGCTTTTATGAAACTTGTTTTAGAAAATGCATTTGTGTGTGAAGGAAATATGTTGAGTGAGCCTTAAGAGAGCAGATTTTGCTCAGTTAGATGGCACTTCCTCCGGAAAGATTCTCTTATCAAGGAACTCGTGACATTTAATCACTGTCTTGTCCATACCAACACTACTAAAAAAAATCATTTCTAACTTGGAAACAGATTCCATCTGGGAATTGTAGGAGCCAGAAAGTTGCCAATAAGTTGGTAGGTGATTTTTTATGTTCTTACCACACTATGACTATGAGCTTCTCGAAAGCAGGAACTTTTTAGAATTCATTTCTATGAACTGAACTGAGTTCTATAAGGCAGGAGTTTAAACACCTTTGTAGCTACATAACCTGATCTGACACAAAACATATCACCATTCATGTGAGGAGAGAGGTAACACAGCATATCTGGTTGGTTATTATCCGCATGTCTCCAAGAGAACCATGATTGACCATTGACCAACCCCTGGGAATGCGGCCCTTGGAGTGTTATGTTAGTGACTGATGATTTTGTTTGGTAACCTGACCAACAAATTACGACAGCTTGGGTTCTTAGGGTTGCTTTGAACAACCATCAACATTGATAACGTACACTTGGTTTCACTGTTGAGGGATCGGAGTTTCAGTTGCTGTGACTAGTTGCTAGCAGGGTATGCCTACACAATCAGCACCCCCACATAAAAGCCAAAGATCCTGAGAATAGAGTGGGCTTCTCTGGGCAGGGACATTACACACACATCCCTGTAGTTCAAAGCACGTCCTGTGCAGCAAAGAGTAAGGACTAGGAAGTGTATGCTAGACTTCTCTGGAGGACACATAACTCCTTCCAGCTGTGTTTGCTCTGTATCCTTTGCTGTAATAAATCTTTGCCATTGAGTATAACTCTCAAGCTATTGAAGCTTGAGAGTCCTTCTAGCAAAAGAGAACTTGGGGAAGCTGTGGGACATCCAACACACATAGTATGCACCACTTAAAACTTGGTTAAATACTACAAACCCAGCTCTACTGATTTTCTGGATTGATCTGCACAGAAAATGAAATTTTCTGAAGAACAGTTTTCTATACAGTATTTAGCAAACACTAGCACAGAAGTGCTCCCTTCCTCTTTTTCCCATGCCTCTTACATGAAAGGAGTTACTAAGTCCAGATGAGTTTCTTTCCACTTTTGTCTATAAATTCCTGCTGCTCCTCACACCTTAACATGGGTGAACTGTAAAGTATGTGAGCTGTATGTCAATAAAGCTGGTTTTGTGTATGTTCTTTGACTTTCTTTTTTTAATTTTTAAAATGTTAATTCCAGTTAGTTGTGTTAATATTAGTTTCAGGTGTACCATATAGTGATTCAACGCTTCCATACAACACCTGGTGCTCATCACAGTGCACTCCTTAATCCCCTTCACCTGTTTCACCCATCCCTCCTACCCCCGCCAACCATCAGATTGTTCTCTAGTTAAGAGTCTGTTTCTTAATTTGTCTTTTTTTCCCTTTGCTCATTTGTCTTGTTTCTTAAATTCCACCCAATAAAGCTGTTTTTTAAATAAAAGGCATAAATATAAACAAAATAAAAAAAGCTCAATGCAACGCCTGTTGGCTACAATAAGCAATTCCTTGTTTTCCTACTGGCTAGAGTTTAGTCATAAAACTGAATTTGGCAGTTTTATTAAAATCTAAAGAGAAGACAATGCTTTTGCTTGGACTTTTATTTGTTTTTCCATCTGTGTTTTTTGTTTGTTTCTTTGTCTCATAAACAAAGTGAGCACAGACTACACCAACCCCAGGAGCCAGAAAGTTGCCAATAAGTTGGTAGGTAGCATTGCCCCAAGGAACACAATGAATTGTTCATTCACTTACTTCCTCATTTGACGATATTTATTATTAGTTTGTTCAAGATACAAGCTGATATAGTGGCAACCAATGCCAGCTGAGTCGGGAGTTTGCCCTCTCTTGGTACCATGGTGCTACCAATTCACTGGGAAATCTGAGTGCCACTGGAATGGGTCAATCAGCACTTTCTAAATCTGAATATGAGGTGCATAGAATGTAAAAGATTTAGAGACATCTAAGAGGGGCCACAAAACTATTCCCTCTAGGTGTTTATGCTGTTAGAAAAACCACCAATAAGATGGAATGATCATACTTCTATCACTCCCTGTGTAGATACAGACTATAACATTTCAAATATTTAACTAAGGCAGAAAAGGTTGCCAGGGAGCCCCAGAAAGGGAGAGACTGGGGATGGTAAGGAAAGTTCCAGCAAAGGAAATCCTATCTCATACTGAGCAATCTTCCCTTTCCATCTACTCTACATCCCTGCTCTCACAGTGAAAGTCTATGACTCCCTTACTGAAACAATAAAAGCTAATTAGCAGGACAAGAGTAGAGTAGGTCTAAGTACAGAGGCAAGTGCACCAAGGGAAAGTGGCCCATAGATCTCATTTCCAACGCCAAGGAATCCAAGAAGTTTGAGAACCAAAGTTTAGAAGTCTCTGACATACATTTTGCTTTTCTAATATTTTCTAATATTCATTAAAAAAGTTAACATCTCAGAGTTTTGAATTATAAACTGTCATTACTAAAATGGAGAGGCATTGTGACCCAAAACGGACCACAATTATTTCATTACATAGGCTGCCATGGCATTATTTCTACAGAACTGTAAAATGTTAGATTTTATCATTAACTGAGTAAACACTTAGAAATACGAGGTAACATAATGAATCCAAAATGTTGTCTTACTTGTTACAAAAGCTGAATGGTAATATCCACAAGAGATCCAGGAGATAGGTTTCCCAACAGTCACTTGTTGAGGGACACACACATTAGTTATATTTTTTAAACCAATTTGCCCTTCAGAATTGTCACCCCACATAAAAAGCTCTCCATCCTCTATAAAGAAAACACAAGGAGGAAAAAAAGGTTTTAAGAGGTAGCAAGGCTATCGAGTTATTATATTTCCAACACAGCATTTATTTTTTAATTTAGAAAAACTACGTGTCTTGAGAGAAAAGTGCTACTAAGACATTCACACCAGCTAGCTGCATAAGAGTTCAATTTCTCCTATGAAAGGCTTCTATGATGATAAAGGACAGAGGATAACATGATGCTAATCGTGTCCATATTTTTATCTCAACTTAACCTTTTCCTAGTCTACTATCTCTGAACAGCAAATGTTTCTTCTTTTCAAGCAGTCAGCCTGCAACTGAACTGAACGACAGCATGAGCCACACTGGACATTTCCTGGGCAAGTCCCAGGTCAAAAGGGCCTGGAGGACCTTGCTCTTGAGAATACTATAAAAACGAAGTTTTAAAGAAAGACAAAAAAGAAAAAGAAATGCATTTCACTTTTTTTTTTTTTTTTTACAATTTATACTTGAAAACACATACCATAACTTCAGAGATTAAGGAGATATCTGAGCACATGGAGCATCTCCCAAATGCATTAGCGTGTATTCTTTCTGATTAGGGTTTCAATGGAAGAAAAAGTGAAGCTAGGCAAAATACTTTAGAAATTATCAAGACTTACGTCCTTTAATTTAAAATTTTCAAATCTTTGAAGTGGTTTAATAATAAGGCAAATCAAAGGAAAACTGAAAACAGGAACCACAAGGACGCCAAGAGGCTAAGTGGACGGTGGACGGTACTGCGGGCACAACGCTGCAGATGTGACTCCAGCCCTCCCGGCAGCCGGAGCAGCACCATGGGCCACACAGCTCCCCCACTGGAGCGGAGAAGCCCACAGCAGCTTCTTCACAGACACTGCGTGTATCCTGGCTCCCATTTTAAAGACACTTCTCATATGGGCTTTGAGAGGGAGGGCAGAGAGATGCAATGACCAATACAGACCATATTTTATTTTATTTTTTAAAGTTTATTTATTTAAGTAATCTCTATACCCAAGGTGGAGCTCGAACTCACAACCCTCCAAGATCAAGAGTCACGTGCTCTTCCGACTGAGCCTGCCAGGTGCCGCCAGACCATATTTTGATAACACATATCTAATAGATTTCTATGTTTCTGACAGCAACCTTATAACGGCTGCAAATATAACGTTCAGAACACACAATGACGATTTAATATCTACAGGAGTAGATGGAGGCATGGCAGCTACGTGTGAGTTTACATCTAACTCTAAATAAGCACAAAACTGGACTCTATGTCATGATTCAAAGTTCAATTTTTATGTCTTCATAAACACATAGTTAATGAAAGAAAACGAAACAGCAATGCTGGGGTCAGGTGACTCAGTTGGTATATCCTGGTCTAAAGGAAAGGGATGGTTCCCAGCCTGAAGTGGAACAAAGTCTCACCAGTTAGTGCAGCTGAAGTATTGGATCCAGCAGAGAGCTGCTTAATCTTATGCTGGGAAGTAAAAAAACTAATTAGATGAAAAGAGTTTCTCTCGTCAGTGTCACCAAGTCCCAGCTGTCCTTCATTATTTCCTCCAGCTGCGTATACTTTGCCTCCTTCTGCATATGGAAAAGGAAAGAAACATCAATATACTACAGTCACCATCTTTACGAGACAGGCCAGGTACCAGATATTTCCCCTGTTAACAGTGAAGAAAGCTGAAAGCTGACATTATCCTACCATTTATTATCCTACCATTTGGTGAACAACTTTAATTCGGTATCAAAAATCAAGCAAAACAAGCAAGGTTATACATGTTTGTGAGATTTTCAAAATCGGTTTAGAGCTTAAGTAGCAACTGAAATGCACAGAATGTGTGGAATGTATTTTCTTGCTAAGGCAGCACTTTATTAAATCAGAGCAAAAAGAGGAAAGTAATTTCCAAATTAGTTTATAATCCAAATCAAACTATTTTAAGAGATGTGGTTCATTAATTTTAACTTCCATACCCATTAAAGTTAAGATATAATATGTAATGAGTAAAATGAGGCAAATTCAAAAAGAGTATCATTAGAAACATGAAAATTCTATGTGTATTTTAATTTTCTAGCTAAATAGGAAGGCAGTATAGTATTGTGTTTAGGAGAAAGGACTGGAGAGCCAGATTTCCTGGGTGCAAATGCTGGCTTGCCACTCATCAGCTGTGTGACCTAGGGCAAGCTGTACTTAACTTCTCAGTGGCTCATTTTCCTCATCTGCAAAATGGGGATAAGAATACTGCCTACTTCACAGAGTTGTTTATAAAGATCAAATTAGCTGACATTTATAAAATTCTTAGAACGGCATTTGCTTGTTGTACACACTATGTAAATGTGTGTTAATTACTTTATTAATTAAATATGAAGTGTATCATGCCCAGATAATAAAAATTGCCAGTAAGCTCAAAAGTAATGAAGATTTTTAAAAACATACCCATATTAAAAATTAGTTATATCTGTCATACAAATGCACATGAAGTTAAAGCCTCACTAAATTATAGGGGAAACTGAGGGCAAAATCAGCCTGAATCAGTAAAAATTTAAAGTTAGATTATATTAGAAAAGATGACACCTAGCTGAGGAACCAAGACTAGCTTTCCAACGGAACATACCACAAGGCCACGTGATTTAACACATATCACGTGACCCAGAGTTGGTGGAATACTAAAGCAGTTCAGAGCATGACATGAGTCAAAGTTGAATAGGCACAGAAAGCTCCATGGAAGAAGACTTATACTGGGTCTTAAAAGATAAGAATCTGAATAAGAGAAAGATATTTTAGCAAGGAAAAAGTATGAATAAGGGGAAAGGCCTGAGGAGGAGCCGGAGGTGGTGAGAATAACCTGAACACAGAAGAGGCTATGGGAGAGAAGGAGGTAAGGAAGGCTGCTCGGTGATCAGCGCCTGGATGTCCATTTGCTCCAGCAGCATCTGTTGAAAAGACTACCCTTTCTCCACTGAATTGCCTTGGCACTTTTGCCAAACATTAGTCGGGCATATATGTGTGGGTCTACTTCTGGACTCTGTTTTGTTCTGATAATCTTTGTCTCTCTTTTTGCAAATAGCCCAGTGTCTTGATTACTGTGGCCTTAGAGGTCTTGAAATCAGTAGTGTTAGTCCTCCGATTTTGTTCTTTTCAAAACTGTTTTGGCTATTCTAGGTCCTGTGCTTTTTCATATAAACTTTAGAATCACCTTGTCAGTTTCTACACAGACACATACACAGCCCATTTGGATGTTGATTGGAATTGTGCTCACATCAATAGCCTTTTGGGGGTGGCTTCCACTCGCCCTCAGAAAAGAGGAAAGAGCGGGTGCCTGGGTGGCTCAGTCGTTAAGCGTCTGCCTTCGGCTCAGGTCATGATCCCAGGGTCCTGGGATCGAGCCCCGCATCGGGCTCCCTGCTCCACAGGAAGCCTGCTTCTCCCACTCCCCCTGCTTGTGTTCCCTCTCTCGCTCTCTGTCAAAAAAATAAATAAAATCTTAAAAAAAAAAAAAAAGAAAGAAAAGAAAGAGCAAGATCAGGAGCAAGCAGCCCCTGAGGTGTGCGCATAGGTAAGGATGGGCTTCCCCTTGACATAATCCAAGAAAAGAAGATTTTCTGCAGCCAGTTAACATTTATCTATGTATTTTCAAAGGCAAACAAGTGTGCTAACCATTTACATTTTTAAAAATCCTAATCTTATTATTGCCAAGGTACCATTTCTATTAATTTTACAAAGCCACAAATGAGAACTCTGTCCTCAAACTGGGAAAGAAGTCATACAGATTGAATACTACACCTGTTGAAACTAGGGTGTGGTTCCGTCCACAGGCAGCAAATTTCACCTTTTCAGGTTTTAAAGCTAAAAATACAAAAAAATATGACAATTAAAAGATTTTATGGTTACAAAAATGATAAATAACACAGGTCAAATGGTAACTAAGCAGTAGAAACGAGATTTAAACCCAGGCCCGTCAGACTCCAAAGTTGATGTTCTTAACTAATAAGCCAAAAGTTTTCAGGACATGCTGTGCATCATAATAACCAGCGGAGCTTTGAGAAAAATACAGATAGCTCAGCCCCACCCCTGGAGAATGTGAGTCAGTAGGTCTGCTATGTATTTTTCAAATCTCCACAGGTCATGAATATGTACTGAGATTTGTGGCACTGTTATGCTGCCTCCTCACCAACCTGACCTATTCCCTAATCTGCTATCACCATTGTCAAGTTCACCTTCTACCTCACACAATGAAACACTACAAGTCCAATATTCATAGGCATAACCTATAGTAAAGCTCTTCACTCATTCATTTACATGTTCAAAAAAAATTTACAGAACCCCTCCTAAGTGCTTAGCATAGAGGCTGCAAAGATCACTAAGACAGAGTCCCTGGTGTCAAAGTTCACAGTCTAGACAATCTGTTACTTCATCTATTAGATATCTGAGAGTAAAGATCATGTGAATAAACCCAGGGTTTTTAAAAAAAAAAAAAAAAACCCAAACAACCTAGGGTTTATAGTACATTGTGCTCAATAAACACTTTTTGACCAAGTAGAATACTTTGAAAATTCCATAACATTATCTATAAATAGCATGGATATGCTAAATTACAATGACATTTTGAGCTGAAATTAAAAATTTAGCTAAGAAGATTAAGAATACTGCTCTTGGCACATCCCAAAGAATCTCCATCACCACTCAAACTTAGCTGATGTTCACAGGTAACAACCCAACAGAAGCTTTACACATAATGCTAAGAAAGCTCTGTAAAGGTATTATACATCCCATATTTTCTGGGACAGTCCTGATTTAAAATATTTTGTCCTGTTCTTGTAAGGACACCAGTACTAATTAACCCCTAGTCCCGTTGTCTCATTCAGTACAGCTACTCACTATATGCAGCAGGGTAAAGCATAATTCATAAAACCAACAACTACATAGAACCATGATGTCCACAACTCTAACAAATGAGACAAAGCTCAAAATTCTTATATACTGTATTGGTTGTTCTTTGTATATACAATAACAGTAATATTTAAGCAGGTTAACAAACAGGCAAAATAACAGGATATTCAAGTGCAATACTGGAGAATTATTATTTCCTTTGTGTTCTTCGGGTTTAAAAAGCAATGTGATTTTTAGACCCTAATATATAAAAGTAGTTCTGATTATCATATAAAAAATAAAGTTAAACACCAATAATAGGTAAATAATGGAAACTAAAGAACTAAAGGCTTTATTATTCCTAATATGATATTAAAGAACATCACAATCAATATAAAAGTACTTTATGTAGTGCAAGTATTTAAAGCAATAAAGAAGAAAAGACCCCAAACCTTTGACACATGTTGGCTTGTTAACAGTTGACTTTGATCCTAATCCTAACTGGCCCCAGTTGTTACTGCCAAACATGTAAAGTTTATTATTTCCTGGTGGGAAGGAAAAAGACATAAGAAACTGAAGCATTTTCAACATAAAGTCATGTGAGATGAAGTCATCACAAAGCAATAAAAAAGCTACACTTAAAAGTTGTATTGCTTTTCCGTGTTGAAACAGGTTACAAGGTTACAAACAGGTTAAAATGAATTGTTTTAACTGTCCATCTAAGGGTTACCAGATTCTGTTAGGTGTAAAAAAGTTTCTAAGAGGGGCGCCTGGGTGGCTCAGTCGTTAAGCGTCTGCCTTTGGCTCAGGTCATGATCCCAGGGTCCTGGGATGGAGCCCCGCATTCAGCTCCCTGCTCTGCGGGAAGCCTGCTTCTCCCTCTCCCACTCCCACTCCCCCTGCTTGTGTTCCCTCTCTCGCTGTCTCTCTGTCAAATAAATAAATAAAATCTTTAAAAAAAAGTTTCTAAGATTATGCAGTAATCACTTTTGATCATATAGATATATTAAAATAAATTTATTCCAAGAAAGTAGTGTGTATACAAAATCATATTTAAATATACCAAGGGGATTCAAAATTTAAAACTCTCTTGATGAATCAAATTGTCAAGAATTCTCTGATAAAAGAAAGAAAAAACATTATTCTGGTAAAGGAAATATATTCAACATGTTTGAAACGCAGCACATCTATAATATTCAGGGTTCTCTAAGGATTACCATCCTCACTTAGGCTTTCAATACTAACCTGTAACAATAGCAGTATGTTCATCTCCACATGAAAGAAATGTAGGTATATCATTTTTAAACCAAAATTTGCTGGGAATATTTTCAGCAAATTTAGTTTTTCCAAATGTAAACACAGCACCCGAACCTGCAAATATATGACAGTATATTTTACAACTTTTACTATGTTGTCTGTTACTATTTTTTTCAGTA
This sequence comes from Neomonachus schauinslandi, assembly GCF_002201575.2. NCBI lineage: Eukaryota > Metazoa > Chordata > Mammalia > Carnivora > Phocidae > Neomonachus > Neomonachus schauinslandi. The sequence continues at coordinate 93,349,948 of NC_058419.1, read as the reverse complement.
ACTTATCTATACAGATTCCTTGTCTTGTGGCAGCTTTGCTTCCACTCTAGCACTGTTTACATCCTCCTTCTACCTTCAGTCTCACTCCTCAGACTTTATTCAGGTTTTATTTATGAAATCTACTAAATATGTATATTTACTGGTGGAAAGTAAAAAAAGGAAGGCAGTTCTCAATGCGTTACTAAAAGTCCTGCTGTGCCCAGGTGGACCATCTGCTCCCTGGAATGAGCTGACTGATAAAATCCGTGCCCCATTAACACTGGTTAACACCTCATGGTCTAGCCCGATTGAAGGCTTTTCTCCACACATGGGAACAGGACAGTATTGAGTTTCATCATTAGCATCATGTCGATATAGGATGTTGAGATTTAACATTCTTAAATTAAGTCATTAAATACTACCTGATCTGAGTAGTATTCACAGACTATTTTGGTCCAGTACCATTTTAGAGAGAGACCAAAAATCCCTACCAGTTTTCAATAACCATTTAAACACACACACACACAAGGCCAGATCCAGCTTTTGAGGAAATCTCAAGGAGAATAATCACACATAGGGAACATAAGTATTAATAATAAATGATAATGTACAAGGGACTAGCCACTGTGAAAAACTCTTTGAGAACAATTGTGAGGCGTGTCAATTCAAACTGGTAACTGAAATTGAAGAGGCCAGGTTCTAGAACACACTCTGGGTTTTTCTAGAATGAATAATTTTGTTTTGTTCTATTCTGGCTTCCCAGATAGCCTGCCCTGATACCCTCACCCCAAGCCAGGGTTTGGTGGCACTGCTCTGTCACCTGGTATCTATTGTGAAATGGTACTGTCATTTTGTTTACTTTCTAGTATCTCTTACTAGCCTGTGAACTCCAGGAGGTCAGGAATCTAATCATGTTAGAGCCAAGAGCATGGCAGAAAACGCTAAATATATATGTACACACACACACTTGATTCTGCTGTAATCCAGTGTTTTTTTTCAAACTGTTGGTCTCGACCCATTAGTGGGTCAGAAAATCAATTTAGTGGGTCACGATTATCATTTTTAAAGGAATGTACTATAAAAAAGATCTGAGAGCATACGAAGTGGTTAGAATAAGCACCACTTCATGAAACGTCTACGTCTGTTACACTACACGTGTGGTACGGCGTCACAATGTCAACTGTATTTCTGGAGCTCAGAGAAAAAGTCTTGAGAGAGCACTCGTAATGGCTCCCTCTGCACCCCCTTTCTCTAAGTTGTTTCCCCCCTTCCTTTTACCCCACGCTCTCTAGTCACCCACTCTTTACTGCATTCAATACATAACTGGGTCCTGGGGACCTCGAGGGAGGTACTTTGGGGAAGTTTATAGGGAGGTAAAAACTGACCCCGCGTTCGAGAAACTCATCGAAAGCTTATTTTAAAAGAAAGAGAAGAAAACACAAGCACCCCCTTCCCCGTGTTTCCCCCCGCCTTCCTTTCCGCTCCTCTCCAGCTTTCGCGGAGGCGCGGCCCGAGCTCCAGACCCAGTCCAGCGGCCGCCGCCCGGGCCTTTCCCCCGACGGGGCGGCCCGGAGGCGGGACCTGGCCGCCCGCCCGCCCGCCCGCGGACCCTCCCTCCCGGCCCGCCGCCCCCCCCGCGGACGCGACTCACCGGGCACCACCTCCTCGGGTTCCCCCATGCTGAGGGCGGTGCGGGGAGCCTGCGCCTGAACCGGAAAGGTGGCAAAGGCGATTCGGTGGGGCCTATGGCAGCACCTCAGTCCCGACGCGGGCCGCGGAAGCCCCCCGGGCCCCCATAGCGACACCCCGGACATCGGCTACTACCGCGTCCCCGGAAGTCAACAAACAGCCGCTAGGGGCAACGGAGGCGGAACGTTAGGGCGCGAGGCGGGGCCGGCGCCGGGGGAGGGGAGCGGAGGGCCGGGCGGCTGGCACGGCGCAGGCGCAGGCGCAGACGCAGCGGGCGGGGCGGTAGAGGCCGCGCGCCCTCTGGGGGCCGGGAGGGAAGGGGCGGCCACGCCGCGCAGTGATGCTTCTGAGCCCGCACGCTGATGTTGGCGGTTTATCTAGGCCCCTCAGGGACCCCGTAAGCATAGTGACAAACGTCACAAATATCACATGCTCTGTCACTCAGGCTGTGTGACGCAGGCAAACGTCGACACATAACTGTAATAATACTAGTAATAAGTGACTGTCTCTAACTAAATGAAATAGGGACTCTGCTAAACATCCAAAACGCATTTGTATTCCCAGCATGTAACCCGAGACCTTCCATATACTAGATGCTCATTAAATCTTTAATGAATGAATGAGTCCTACCGCAGTCCTGTAAGGTGGTTCATGTTGCTCCCTCGTGGATGTGTTGATTATACAGTGGAGGAGAGCTGGGGTCTAGTTTAGCCAGCCCAACCTGTCGACAGCTTTGAATGTCTCCCTCTGTCCTCCCCCAGAAGGCTGAGGTGTGCCATCCACTACCGACAGGAAATGCACAAAGAGATTCACCAACATTAGAACACCATTGCTTTAGGATTCATCCAGAGAGATTTTTCTACAGTCAAACTTTAATTTCCCATACACCATAAAACAAAGAGGCAAAAAGCCAACTTCCAGGACGAGGAAATGTATGTACATGTGGTAGTTGTGGGCACGAGCTCTGCAATCAAAGCTGGATTCAAGGACCTTGTGTGTAGGAGAGCATGTTATTGACTTTCTCAGGAAGTTTGATTAAAACTGGAAGGAGAGATTAAACGAGGCAATACACAAATAATCATGTACTTACAAAGCAAAGTGGGGGGTACAAAGAAAGTGTTTAATGGAGAGCACTGACATGGTGTGAGATGTTAAGAAATGCTTATCTGAAGAAACATCATTAAATCTAAGAACTGAAGAAGGATAAGCTGGGAGAGGTGAGAGAGCTCTGGGCAGAAAGTAAATCGTGGGCAAAGGCTCATAAAGAACAGAGCTCTTTCCAGGAGCTCAAAGAGGTAACACCAGCTCATGGCAAAGTGGCAGGGTTGTGGGCCTGTTAAGGATCTGAGATTTCACCCTAAGGACAATGGGAAGCCATTGAGGGGTTTTAGGCAGTGGAGTGACAGGATCAGCTATGTGTATTTCTGGAATCATTCTGCCTGGCTGATTTGTGGGGAATAAATTGGAGCAAGGAGGAGGGTTCAGAGACTACTGCAGATATACCAACAACCAGTCACTATGGCTTAGAATATGGTGTATTGGCAGATCTGGAGCAGGCCGACTTGAAAATGTCTTAGGAGGTAGAATCAATAGGAAATTATATCTGACTATTGACTCAGGCAGTGCAGGACTACCAAAGAGCTCTTAGAATAACAGCAAAGGGGGCGCCTGGGTGGCTCAGTCGTTAAGCGTCTGCCTTCGGCTCAGGTCATGATCCCAGGGTCCTGGGATTGAGCCCTGCGTCGGGCTCTCTGCTCAGCGGCAAGCCTGCTTCTCCCTCTCCCACTACCCCTGCTTGTGTTCCCTCTCTCGCTGTGTCTCTCTCTGTCAAAAAAAAAAAAAAAATCTTAAAAAAAAAAAAAAAAAAAGAACAACAGCAAAGAAGGGCCCTAAATTATTTTGGGAAAAATAAGATATTCTTTGTGAAAGCATCATAATAGTCACTATGGGAAAGTAAGAATTTTTAAAAACTTCCTTTAGTTATGCTACGTTTAGTTTTTTTTTAAAGATTTTATTTATTTATTTGAGACAGAGAGCGAGCTAGAAAGTAGGAACACGGGAGGAGAGGGGGAGGGAGAAGGAGCCTCCCCACTTAGGAGGGAGAAGCAGCCTCCCCACTGAGCAGAGAGCCCGATGTGGGGTTCGATCCCAGGACCCTGGGATCATGACCTTAGCCGAAGGCAGACGCTTAACCAACTGAGCCCCCCAGGCGCCCCAAGTTTGTTTTTTTTTTAATTTCAAAAAGAGAAAGCACATTTTGCTGCTGAGTGTTCCAGAAGGTATTGATGCAGCTCTACTCCCGGGTTTTCAACATAAGCAAAAAGGGGAAGGGTGGTGCCATTCACTAAGATGGGGCACACCGAGGAAAGAGAAGGAAGGGTGGAGTTAGGCAGGCGGGGTGGGGAGAACATTACAGTTCAGCCTTGAGCACACTAAGGCATCAAAGTGGAGGTGCTGAGCTGAGCAGCCAATTGGCAAGTAGGAGCCCCAGATGGAGAGACATATTTGGGGGTGCCTGGGTCTAGGTAGCCTCGGGAAAGACTTCTAGGTGAAAGACTGGAAAGTGACTATAGAATGAAAAGGAAAGAGAGGCTAGGATGAGTCGTGCTGAAGGCCAACATTTAATGGCCCAGCAAGAGATGATGAAGCTCGAAAGCAGAGAGGAGCCACAGAGAGAGAGCCGACAGAATAGGGTTTCAACAGGAGGGTGTGGTCAGTTGTGTCACGTGATGCTGAGAAATGAAGTAAGGTGGAAACTGCCCCCTGAATTTCTCAATGTATATCATTAATGCGGAAAAGAAGTGTTTGGTAGAGTGATGGAGGAAGAAACAATACTGGAGTAGAGAGTGGGAAAAGATGAAAGAAACAAGTGTGGGTGAACAGTTTGGACATCCAGGAGACTGAAATGGGATGGGAGAGGACAGGAGATAGTATTTGGAGGGGCAAGAGAGGTGGATGGAGAGCTTCTCTTAAGTTTGGAGAGACCTGAGAATGGTGAGGGGCAAAGCAAATAGGAGAGAAAACACAGATTCAGGAGAGTGAAGGAATAACCAATACTATAAGGGAGGAAGAGATGGTATCCAGATTGCCTGTGGAGGGACTAGTCTTAGCTAGAAGGGGAGACACTACTTTAGCATAACAAGAAGAAAGGAAGAAAACCTCCTTGCACAATATGCCGCATGTATATATGATATATATATATCATATATATATATCATACCTATATCTTATATATGATATATATACATATAAAAAAGATGGTATCTACATAAACTTGATACATATGATACAGATACATATCGCATATGTCATATAATATATAATACTATTGTCTGTCCTGGAAGGGGAGGTACTAGATCATGCACATGGAACACACTGTGGTGCCTGGGCTAGGGAGTAACACTCAACAGTGTTAGCTCTCATGAATAAGGCAGAGTCAGCTACACTCACTGTATCCGCATAACCCAGGCTATGCTACATCGCAAGCAACACTCAAATCTCAGTGGCTTAACACAAACAAAAGTGTTTTTTCCCTCACTCATGCTACATGTCCAACATGGGTCAGTGGGGAGGATCTGCTTTACCTGATCACTCAGGGGCCGGGACCACTGATCTCGTAGCTGCACCATTTGTGACTCCTGACCTCTTTGCTTGCCGTAGCAGGTCTAGAGAGAGAGGAAGCAGGAAATGAAATGTTTCAGGCCAGAGGGAACACGTTTCTGCTTCTTACCACCCCTTGGCCAGATCCAGTGTTCTGTGCCCCTGCATACTACGGGCAGGCGGGGATAGGGGGGAGCATCCGTGACATTCAGGAAGGAGTACGTATTTCCACCACACCCCCGTAGCCAGATGGTCTCAACCTGTGGAGTCACTTCCCTCGTGCTGGAGAAGGCAGGGAGTTCTGAGGTATAATTTTACGACTCTCGGCTGCAGTCCTGTGTTCTCACCGTGTGTGCTCCCCTTCCTAGCTGGCCAACCTCAGGAAATCATGTTGATATAGAGGAGTCATCACATGTCTGACGACATGCACAACTCTGGGCAGTTTCCCCTATTAATTCTAGTCGTTATTCATTTCTGGAGCATTCTGTGTCAACTTAAAAATAGAGGCATGTACGAACAAGGAAGACATTTGATGGATTATGCTTCCTGGCTGAACTAGTTCCTTTCTTGGCAGCATTCAACAAAACCTCCAAGGCTTGCATTTTGAATTGCATTACAATGCAGTTGCCAACACTGTTTCTTTCTTGGGAATCAGAAAAACAGGTGTATCTCCACTTTGAAAACCCCACTACGAAATCCCATAAACATCCAGACTTACAAATCAGATTCTTTTTTTTATATTTACGATTTATTTATCTGAGAGAGAGCACACGTGCACACTGGGGGGCAGGGGGAGGCAGAGGGAGAGAGAATCTTAAGCAGACTCTGTGCTGAGCGGGGAGCCTGATGCGGGGCTCAATCTCATGACCCCGAGATCAATAAATCAGATTCTAATAGCTTCTTTGATTTCTGAAATTTTGTGGTACAGCTCCAGGATATATGAACTGAGGACATACAGGTCCAAAGCCAAGGAATTTCATTTATAAAAAAGCAGCAGCAGCGCCTCGGTGGCTCAGATGGTTGAGCATCTACCTTCAGCTCAGGTCATGATCCCAGGGTCCTGGGATTGAGCCCCGCATCAGGCTCCCTGCTTGGCGGGGAGCCTGCTTCTCCCTCTCCCTCTACTGTTCCCCCTGCTTGTGCTCTCTCACTCTATCAAATAAATAAATAAAATCTTAAAAAAAAGAAAAAAAGCAGCAGAAAGCAGGCAGGGACTACTATGCTATTACCCCAGGGAAGAAAATTTGCACTTTCTTAATCACTTAATCCAGTATTTAAAAATCTTTAATGCATATAAATATCATCTAGTGGTCTTGTTAAAATTAAGATTCTGATTTAGCAGATCTCAGGTGGGCCCTAAGAATCTGCATTTTTAACAAATTCCCAGCTGATGCTGATGCTCCTGGCCCATGGATCACACTTTATGTAGCAAGAGTTTAACTCACAGAAAAGCCTAAGAAGTACTTTACTGAAGCAATAAACAAACAGGCTGGTAAATGTGACTATAGATAATTTGTTGGATAAAGGATCTAGTATTCAGAATACGTATAGAATACTAATGAGTCAATAAGAAAAAGACAAAAATATAAGAAATACAAAATAATCAAAGGATATTGCATTCGCAGAGATAAAAATCCAAATGGCCAATAAACATATAAAAAGATATTTAATCTCATTGGAAATAACGAAAATGCAAAATAAGGAATCATGAGATAATGTTTTATACTCATATTATTGGCAAAAATAGTAACATTATTGACTTTAAGTGTGTTTGACTCTTTAGGAAAACAGGAAGCTTGCTAGTGAGAATGCAAATTATTACAATCCCATTATTTAAATAATTTGCCAAAACAAAATAAAGCTGAACACGTAACTGTGCCCAAAGAGTCATACGTGAAGTTGTTCACAGCAGCATTGTTTATCCTAGAAAAAAGTGGAAATAACCTATATGTCCATCAGTAGGGGAATGGAAAGACTGTTTATTCACACAGGAATGAATATTGTATAGCAGTTGTAACAAATGAACCAGTTCTCCATGTATGGACATGAAGAATTCTCTAAAAAATGTAATGTTGAGAAAAATAAAATTACAAAGTGATATGCACTATATGATGCTATTTTATTGAAAATAATTTAAACATGAAAAATAGAACATTTGTAGGGGTGCCTGGGTGGCTCAGTCCGTTAAGCATCTGCCTTCGGCTCAGGTCATGATCCCAGGGTCCTGGGATCGAGCCCCGAGTCAGACTCCCTGCTTAGTGAGGGGCCTGCTTCTCCCTTTCCCTCTGCCACTCCCCCTGCTTGTGCTCTCCCTCGTGCTCTCTCTTTCTCTCAAATAAATAAAATCTTAAAAAAATAAGAAACAATTTTTTCTTTTTAAGTCAACTTGATTGGACATAACCAAAATAAAATAAACGCACCCATTTAAGTGTATACTTTGATGAGCTTTGGCAGAGGTTTATACCATTACACCATGTGACCACCACCCTAAGCCAGGTAAACATTTCCCCCTCCCCTTCCCACTCCCCTCTCCTAGAAAAAAAACCCATTCTGATTTTTCACCAGTCATAGATTAGTATTGTCTTTTGTATAATTTCATGTCTAGTTTCTTTTACTCAGCATAGTGTTTTTGAAATGATTTCACGTTGTTGTGTTTATCAATAATTTGTTCCTTTTTATGGATATACCTTAATTTATTTATCCATTTACCTATTGATGGACCTTTGGGTCCTTTCCAGTTTAGGGCACTCATAAATAAAGCTGCTATGGCTATTCATGGGTTTGTGTGTGTGTGTGTGTGTGTGTGTGTGTGGACAAATGCTCAAACTTCTTTTGAGTAGATACTTAGTGTTTGTTGTCAGTTTTATGTATTGCGAATATTTTCTCCCAGCCTATGGCTTGCTTTTTCCAGAACTTAAAGAAGAGAAAAGGAAAAAATAAAAAGAACCCAACCAAAAAAAAAATCAATGCAGAAAAATAGGGAGTATGTACAAAAAAAAAAATTAAACTTTAAACATTTGAAAAGACAATGAACTCTACTATTAAAAGTGCAAATAAAACCATAAAACTTATATTTATTTTTCCTACTAAACTGGCAAAGATTAAAAAGATTGCCAGGAGGGCGCCTGGGTGGCTCAGATGGTTAAGCGTCTGCCTTCGGCTCAGGTCATGATCCCAGTGTCCTGGGATTGAGTCCCGCATCGGGCTCCCTGCTCCTTGGGAGCCTGCTTCTCCCTCTGCCTCTCTCTCTCTTTCTGTCTCTCATGAATAAATAAATAAAATCTTAAAAAAAAAAAGATTGCCAGGATATGGTTAGTAGGAGAATAAGCACATTTATTCACAGTTTTTAGAAATTCAGAAAAAATATGATTTTTTCAAAAATTATAATTTTTTAAAAAATGGTATATCATTGTTACTCAATGTAACCATTTCTATAGATAAGTTCTTTCAGAACTTTTTCCTACAGAAATATAGAAATTTACACCAAGAATATGGGCAAGGATGTTACTGTAGCATTGTTTGTTACAGTGAAAAAGAAAAATAAAGACAACTAAATGACTTCACTAAGCTACTGAATGAATACATTATTGGGCTTCCATACAAGGGGATACTATGCGATCACAAAAATCAATATAATAGTTTTATGTGAACTTAAATGGAAAAAATATCTAAGATCAAATTTTAAGTGATCAAAACACATTGCAAAATAATATGCAGAGTACTATCCCATTTCATAAAAAGTAAATTAACATATGTGCATATATGGATAGGTATGATAAACACATAGGTAAAAATCTGGAGCAACATTTACTACACTGTTTAATAGTAGTTCCCTCTGGGGTGTGGAATTAAGAGGCCTTCTAATTTCTAAGTCATACATATCTGTATGGGTTTAATTTTTTTTACAATTAACACAATTTGCTTTTTCAATCAAAAACAAAAGGGTTCAAAATGAAAAATAAGAAATCAAACAACTAATAGAAGTTGTCAATCATAAGAGCTAACATTTCATGAGCATTTACTATGTGGCAGGCACAGTTCTAAGTACTTTACGTACATTAACTTAGTGAATCCTCACATAACTCTCTGGGGTATATTTTATTGAGTCTCCTCGTTTTACAGATAAAGACATTGAGGTACAGAGAGGTTAAGTAACTTGCTCTAGGTCAAACAGTAGGAGATGGAGCCAAGATTTGAACCCATATCTGTCTGGCTACAGAACCCTAGTTCTCAGGACCATGCTATCTGCCTATTGAGGAAAAATGAAAATATGTCAGGAAGGAAAAAATATAAGATCTTAGTTCTTACCAATCCTGAACAAACTGGCCATCTACTGATTATTGTACAAGTTTTGACCATAAAGTAGTAATGATTACGTCTCTTTATTGGTTTTGTTGTATACCACATACCTGATTGAGGCCTTTTACCTACATTATCTCTTTAAATATATGTTCAGAAAGATCAAGCTTCAAAATATATCTGCAAGATTAGGATAATACCCTCTAGGTCCATCCATGTTGTCACAAATGGCCAAATCTCATCATTTTTATGGCTGCATAATATTCCTGTGTGTGTGTGTGTGTGTGTGTGTGTGTGTGTGTGTGGCATCTTCTTTAACCATTCAGCTATCGATGAACACTTAGGTTGCTTCCATATCTTGGCTATTGTAAATAATGCTGCAATAAACATAGGGGTGTATATATCTTTTTAAATAGTGTTTTCATGTTCTTTGGGTAAATACGCAGTAGTGAAATTATTGGATCATAGGGTATTTCTAGTTTTAATTTTCAGACTAAGAGAGACAAATACCATATGATTTCACTCATATGTGGAATTTAAAAAACAGAACAAATGAATAAACAAACAAAAAAGCAGAATCAGACCTATAAATACAGAGAATAGACTGATGGTTGCCAGAGGGACAGGTGATGGGGGATGGGCAAAATGGGTGAAGGGGAGTGGGATGTACAAGCTTCCAGTCATGGAATGAATAAGTCATGGGAATAAAAGGCACAGCATAGGGAATATAGTCAATGATATTGTAATAGTGATGTAATGGGACAGATGGGAGCTACACTCGTGGTGAGCATAGCATAATGTGTAAACTTGTCAAATCCACCTGAAACTAATGTAACTTGTATGTCAACTATGCTCAAATGAAAGAATATATATATTATAGAGAATAAAATAAAAGAATATATATGTGTCGTGTGTGTGTATATATATATATATATAATACCTGCAAGCTCATTATGTCTCATCACCTCCACTATCACCTCCCAGTCCCAAAACACCATCACCTCTCACCTGGACCATTGCCATCACTTCTTTTTTTTTTTTAAAGATTTTATTTATTTGACAGAGAGACACAGCGAGAGAGGGAGCACAAGCAGGGGGAGTGGGAGAGGGAGAAGCAGGCTTCCCGCGGAGCAGGGAGCCCGATGTGGGACTCGATCCCAGGACCCTGGGATCATGACCTGAGCCGAAGGCAGACGCCTAACAACTTAGCCACCCAGGCGCCCCCATTGCCATCACTTCTTAATCGGTGTCCCTGCTTCCATCCTAACAGTCAGAAGGATTCTTTTTTTTTTTTTTTAAGATTTTATTTATTTGACAGAGAGAGACAGCGAGAGAGGGAACACAAGCAGGGGGAGTGGGAGAGGGAGAAGCAGGCCTCCTGTGGAGCAGGGAGCCCAATGTGGGGCTCGATCCCAGGACCCTAGGATCATGACCTGAGCCGAAGGCAGACGCTTAATGACTGAGCCACCCAGGCGCCCCTCAGAAGGATTCTTTTAAGAGCATGACATGCCTTCCTCTTTCTCAAGACCCTCTAATGGCTTCCCTGCTCACTGAAAATAAAAGCCATAGTCCTAACAGTAGTCTACATCATCTGGCTCTCCACCTCACTGAGCTCATCTCCCACTCAGAATCTGCAGCAAGGAATTTTTAAATCACTTTACAGATGTTAATGATCTGTAAGTGATTCTATTAGCAAATACTGAACCAGGAATAAAACTTGGTTTTATTTGACACTGATGATTAGACTCCCTATATTACACCATGCTCTAATAAAATGGTTAATTTTTTTGCAGTAAAATGACCATTACTTTTGCTAGACATAAAAGACATCCAAATGAGACATTTCCCCTTCTTCGGGAGGTCACTTAGTCTAGCACCACTGAAATTGTTGAGAACGTGCTTTGACCGTCTTGGAAGAAACTCCAGAGCTTGAGGTATGCTTCTGTAAAAAGCTACAGAAATGTAAGTCCTTAATCTTTGCATTTGTATTAGATTTTAGAAAATAGATTTGTTTTGAAAAATAACTTGAAACTTCAGTTGATGTAAACTATAAAAAAATTTCAAGAAGAAAAATATCCTTTGGGGCAATAAATAAAGTGTGACTATTAAGAAATGGATCTGATGATCTCAGGTGGCTCACAAACTAACTCAGGAGCCAGGTACCAAAGAAGAGCTGTAAGGGAAATATGGCAGTAGTTTTATGACAAGGTGCTTTCCTGGATGATGACTTTGAAGGATCATGTAATGTGATGATAATGGCTTATATTATTATATTCTTATTTTGCCAGATATTGGTCTAAGCACTCTATGTATTAATTATTAAATCTGCATATTGTGTAAGAGAAAACTGAGGTACAGAGAAGTTAAGTTATCCAGCGTCTCTCAGCTAAAACATGGTAGCTGAGGTTTGAACATGTGCAGCCTGGTTCCAGAACCTATGCTTCCAACAACTACACTATACTGCCTTTTGAAAGAGCACAGAGCAGTGGTCTTCAAATTTTTTGGATCACACATCACTTATAACCAACAAGAAGTCAGGTGATATAAGAGCTCATTGATGTGGCCCATGCAAATCGGTTTTCCTGAGTCTATACCTAGTACTTGAGGCTATCAGCTGGTGTAGACAATCAGTGAGTAGTTTGAGGGATGAGGCTCAGAAAAAATAAAGACAAAGATCAAGGAAAACTACCCAGTAGAAGCAATACACTTGCATTTACATATTTGTCTGCCTGTACTACTTATTATGTATATTATAAAACATGCACACAAAGATTTCAGATAATCTGATAAAAATTAAAATAACTAAAAGTTCTAACATTGGCTTTGCTCCACCAAAATGGATTGTCTTGACGATCTCCTGGGGGATACATGCCTCAATTTCAAAAATAGGCTTGGAATAGCATGGCTTTGAGTTGTGACTTTACCACTTGTTATGTGAGTAATCTGGGAAAGTTGCTTACTCTTTGCCTCTGATTCTTCACCTGTTAAATCAGGAGAATACTAATTTGCAAGACTGTATGGTTTAAATGAGATTATGGGTACAAAATCTGTGGGGCCTGGCTTTCAGCAGGCTCTTCACATATTGTTTATTTTCTTCCATAACTTTAATTCCCAGTTTTTGTTTCACGGTTCGTGTTTGTAGAATTTCATTGCTTTGTACATACTCTAATAATGAAGCTGGAGGCAGCCCTGCAGTTAGGCTTGGTGCGTCTAGATGGAGCTAGATTAATAGCTTTTTCATGCTGCATTGTTCCAAACATGGTGCAGCTGTGTCTCTCTGACAGCGAAGAAAACTGTAGAGGAGACATGTGGAAGAACCTATGTGCATTTTCCTTTGTGTAAAACACCATAGGACTTGGGAGAGAGGGAGGGAAGACTTGATGACTGTCCAGACACTTAAAAATGAATGGCCCGACTATTCAGCAATTGTATGTCTGTGAACAGAAGCTTCCTTTTACAATTAACTGTTAGCCATTGCCCTTTATGATTAGGGGTCAGGTTTGAAGACTTTAAGTGGATTTTGAGCTATTTTTATCTATGCCTTTCCATGGGTGACTTTTTCCTAACAGAGTCCCTTGGCTATATTCAGGCTCATTTATTACCATTCACTGAAAATTTCACCCTTGACCCCAACTCTGGGCTTTGGCTCCTTCTTTATCCTCCTGTCAGAATGCTAAGTCTGTTGGGTTTCTTTGGCACAAAGTTAACCGGAAAATGAAGGCATATCGTCAGGTTTCTGACAAACAGATGACACCCTCTTATTAGGATAATTGGAGAAGGGTTTATTTACAAAGGAACTCATTTCAAAGTGTTGGGGGGTTGGAGCAACCACAAGGCATGGTGCAAGGACCCAGGGCTGACAGCTTTGGCCCCAAAAGACGAAGAGATGGTGAGCTTATTAGAACTTGGAAGGAGAGAGAGTTGTGTAGAGTAGGCCACCTTGGGAGGAACAGTGAATTTCTGTTGAGGAACAGCCAACCCAAGGTGACCTCATGAGAAACCAGAAGGATAAATCTTTTTTTTTTTTAAAGATTTTATTTATTTATTTGAGAGAGAGAATGAGATAGAGAGAGAGCATGAGGGGGGAGGGTCAGAAGGAGAAGCAGACTCCCTGCTGAGCAGGGAGCCCGATGCGGGACTCAATCCCGGGACTCCAGGATCATGACCTGAGCCGAAGGCAGTCGCTTAACCAACTGAGTCACCCAGGCGCCCCAGAAGGATAAATCTTTTGACTTCACTCTACTCCCTCCCTCTATTCTCCAGCTCAACCAGAAGCTAGAAGAAAAGGGAGCTCATTGATGTAGCCCATGCAAATCAACTTTCCTGGTTGATATCTAGCCCTTGAGGTTATCAACTAATGCACAGAATCAGTGGGAAGATTGGGGAATGGGGCTCGGAAAAAAAAAAAAAAGTCATAGATCAAGGAAAGCTACCCAGCAGGGGTAGCTTAGACAAAGCCACTGCTTTCACCATGCTTCTAATCTCATTGTCCCTTCGTTTTTTGGCCACATTCTTGAGAGCAAAGTACTGGAGTGGAAGCATCCAATTGGCTGGGGCTAGTTCACCTACTAGTTCACCTTCTTTGCCAAGGGGAGAGAAGACAGGGAATATTGCTTCCTTTGGCTTCCTTGATGAGAATTGGGCTGCTGCTTTCTTTCAAAATTCACACATTTGGGGATTTCTAGAAATTTGGAAAGAGCTCAAAAACAAGACAATTCTGTCTCCTCTTAAAAAAAAAAAAAAGACAAATCTCCATTAACAAATGACCTCCTAGATATCCTTTATTAATCTGCAACAGTAAGACTATCAGCAAGAGTACAGAGATTTGGTTGTTGTTTCTAGTTCTCTGCTTGTTCTCTCTCTCTCATTTCCTTCCTTCCCCCATTTCCCAATCTTAGGAAGTTCCCTTTATGTCTCTAGATCCTTACATAAGAGAGCGGGAATAAGATTTTTTTTTTTTAAAGATTTTTATTTATTTGTTTGTTTAACACAGAGAGAGAGAGAGCACAAGTAGGCAGAGCAGCAGAGAGAGGGAGAGGGAGAAGCAGGCTCTCCGCCGAGCAGGGAGCCCGATGCGGGGCTCGATCCCAGGACCCTGGGGTCATGACCTGAGCCGAAGGCAGACGCTTAACGACTGAGCCACCCAGGTGCCCCGGGAATAAGATTTTTAAGTCTAATTGGGGGTTCAAATGCTGGGCAGCCAAAATATATATATATATATATATTAGCCCACCCAATAAAATGCCCTAATCAGTGTTTTCCTGATAGAACACCTAAACCTCTTGGGTTGTTAATACCTAAACTCCATTGAACATATATTTCTTTCAACACAATGTTGGTGTTTTTCAGCTGCTATTCATATAGGAAACACTTGTCTCCAGTCTTTAATCTTGTCCCTTCCATGTCTCTAATCATCTGGCCAAACCATTAACAACTGCTTGTGAATTCCTATAGATTCATGCCTCAGGGCTTCTCTCCTTCCAGGTTAAATGCCAGTCAAGGTACTCTACTTGAAGTTTTGCCCACTAGGAGCATTTCCCTTCTTTACTCCTTGGATTCGATATAGCTACCCAATCTACAGTGAATCTTAAACTGTTGGATCCAGACCAACCCAAAATTACATCTCTCCTCCTTGATCAAGCATCCTTTTACTCTATTCTCATACACCCTTTCAGAGTTTTTTCAATATAAACTAGAAATCCAGGAGTTCTTTGCCCTCCTTGGCTTCTGATTTTATCATTGCCATCCCCCTCCCAGAATTATGATGAGATCTGACAATCTTGGAAATTGGTGGGGGAGGATGAGGAGAACTGCCTTCATCTTACAAGGTAACTCTCTTCAGTAAAAATACATCTTCAATCAAGGGAAGAACAGGGTCATTAGACAGGGTAGGAGAGATTTCTTGAGCTGGCAAGGGAGAGTCAATGAGAATGAAGGGTTCTCTAAATCCTCTCATATATTTCCATGTGAATTTTCTAGCGTTCAGTCTAACCCAGATAATGCCACAATATACACCTCTGAAACCAGGGCTGTGAATACCACTGATATTGTAATTCATCAGCACACAGGATCAAACCAAAGTCTGAGTTTATCTTTGACCATCTCAGATCTGCTGAGGCAGATGACTTTTTTCACCATTAAGAAGCAGCCACCTCATTGGCTATCACTGAACTCCTCATACCCTTCACACGCTTCTCCTTAAATTGTACTCTCAACCAGCATTCCAGGTGACCATAAGCAATTATTTAATTGGCTGTTTTGCCACTGTATTTCTAAGGGGAGGTCAACCAACCCTGATTTTTATCACTTTTCCCTGAGGGTCAGTTGCCTGCAGCTCACTTTGTGGTACCAATTTCTGAATCAGCCAGAGTTCTTGCAGGGGAGTGGAGAAGAGGATTAGTAGGAAATCATCAGGGAACCCATAGAATTAACAGAGGGTCTGTCTGGAGAGGAATAGCTTGGGCAAAGGGGGGAGACTAGGAAGGCAAGGCAACCAGAGATTGGGGGAGGATATTTCTGCTGACTTTGCTGTAGTCCACAGCCACCACTGGGCCTAGTCACCATGGCAAGAGGGTGTTAGCCACTGGACACAGCCAGAAATGCTGGTAGATTATAGCATTGTAAACCTCATCTCCCTGGCTCTTTTTCTTTTGGTCCTTCAAGGTTCAAAGCCCCAGGTGGGAATGTCTGCTGGATTGATTATGTGTCCATGACCTGGCTTTGCAGGGAGTGGAGGGAGGGAGGGAAGAGTTTTACACTAAGACTCTACACTAAGATTCCACAGTGAGAACTAGAGGGGGCAGAGAAGACCCCTCCTTTTCTGTCAATCAGTGAAGGAAAGAGCTTTCCCTAACAGTCAAGAAGCCACTTTATTTCTTGCTCTCTCACTTGCTTTTTCTCTCTTTCTCCCTCCTTTACCTGACTTTGAGTACGTCACTGTATTTCCCTGGTCCTCTGGAGAAGAGAGTTGGATTAAGATATTCAGGGTCCATCTATGTCTAATATTCCATGATCTCAGAACTCTCAAGAATCTAGTAAGGAAGATACTATGCTTACATTAAACGTTTAATAAATGCATAGCCTAAAATCTTTCCTTTTTTCTAATGAGTAGTTCTAAACAGTCAGTTTGACCCAGTTTCTCATTGTCTATGAAACTTCTACCTATATCAGCAAGTCATAGTATTTGTGGAATTCCTCCTATGACATTAGATATTGAAGCATTCTAACCATACTTGCCTTTTGACATTTCATGTTGATTTTAATAGCTTCCCCAGTATCCCCCATCCAAGTTAAGAGGTGTGTAAAAATCAAGGTGAACCTTAGGGAGAAGAGCGATAAAGCAAGTTAATATTCCAGGAGGCCTTAGGGTCTTATCAAGGTTGATACATCAGTTTTACTTTAAATCTCTTATCTATCTAATTATTTCACCACTTTGATTAAATGAAGCTAAAATTGGTATTGATGAAAAGAGAAAGCACAATCAAAGAGGCAGATAAGCAAATAATTGAACATAAATAACTTTTAATTATACTTACTTAATAGAGTTAAGGAAGAGTGTCAGGTGCCAATATTACTTTGTTAAATGAAAAGGTAGAGTCGGGATGAAAAAGAAAAAAATAGCACAGAATGTTCTGAAAATTGTGATCAATTTCAAAATTGTTAAACACTTTTATATGAGTTGGGTTCCAAAACAACCCTGAATCCTGGGTGGTGAATCTATCCAGAGCCTCTAACGGAAACCCAATTCTTTGGATCCTTCACCATGTCTCAGCCATTTGTAGAATCATACTAAAGTTCCCAGGCTTCCCCAAACACAAAGAAATAGGTGGCCTTCCAGGTATGGCAGTTATACCTAGCAAGTTCAAAATGTTGTCCCATTCGGAATTACAATAGGAAAACGAGCAAATAGCTTTCACTTTAAGTTGATCAAACAGTTTCTTCTAAACTCAATAATGCATTTACTCTTTGCCCCCTACCTAACCTAAGGTTGCCTGGATTATTTATCCTCTGTGTCTAGTGTCCTGCTGTTATGATGCATGGTGCACAAAAACACCTGCGAGTGGGCGCCTGGGGGGCTCAGTCGGTGAAGCGTCTGCCTTCAGCTCAGGTCATGATCCCAGGGTCCTGGGATCGAGCCCCGCATCGGGCTCCCTGCTCGAAGGGGAGTCTGCTTCTCCCTCTCCCACTCTCCCCTGCTCATTCTCTCTCGCAAATAAATAAAAGAAAATAAATAAAATAAAACACCTGGTAGTGATATAAACTAACTCATACAAGACATGAGATGTGAACAGCACATTCCTTGCAGAAAAAGAGCTTGTGGGTGGGGGAAGAGTCAGTCATATCATTGGAAACTGAAGGTGATCATGATGTGTTATTCTCATATGAAATTTGCAAAATGTATTGATGATGTCTCCAGACTTTTTGTGTTCAATTGATTAGGGACACCTGCTTTGGAAAATCGACTGGACTGTTTTCATGTTCCTCATTGCTTTGCATAAACAGGCAATAATTATAAATTTTAAGTGACAAAAAGAGTAGTGGCCAGGATAGCAAAAAGATTTTATGATCTGTTTTTATGACACTGTTTCATTATACTGGAAAGCAACACTGGCTGTTGGCATTTACAGAGTCCTTTGTATTTTCAAAGCACTTAATCATTAATTACTTTATCTTATTTCCATCTCAAATGGGATAGGTTGGTTAGCATGGTAGGGTTACAGAAGGAAAATACTATAGGCAGTAAAAGATTCGAAACATGAAAAGTTAGTTGAAGTACTGAGGGAGAACAAAGTCCCTGGTTTTCCCATCACTGAGGGGGAAAAGGAAGAAAGAAGAAAACACATCATAGGTCCTCATTGAGAAACACTGGTTTTATTTCTTTCTTATTTTTGATTAATTTAGAGGACAATGGCGATAAAAAAAAAAAGTAGGGCGCACCTCTCTCTTATTTCTAGGAAAGTGACTAAAATAAACCAACAACCGGGATAGGGGGTAGGGGCTCTCACCGCATGTTCTGATGCCAATAACTACTAAAAGCTAACATTTATTGAACTGCTATAGTACTCTGTATCCATCAGTCACATTTCGTCTTCACAACAAAGTCATGAGATAGTACCACCAGTTAACAGAGGACAAAACAGGTTTAGAGATGAAGCATTTTCTCATAATAAATAGATCTTCAACTGTAATTGACTGACTCCGAAATTTCTGGATTAATTGTCTTTGTATGGCTTCCCAGATGATTTGCTTATTTCTTAATGGTAATACACTGAGGAACTATAGAGGATGACCTGGGAAGCCAGGAACTCCTTGGTTCTTTGGAAGAAAGGATGTTGAATTCCAGTTGAAGAATTCTGAAGGATGGAATCAGTCATGATGAGTGCCTAATCCCCATGACCCAGACTCCAAATGGTCAACAAAGCTCCAGGAAAAGGGCTTGTTTCTCTTTCACTTTAGAAACAAGAGTCTCATAGTTTATCGTCTGGACCCTGGTTAGGTCCCATCTTTATAGGCCACAAAATGTTACCAGTAGAGCAGCCTTAAAAGAAGGCTAAGTTTAGCTAGTCACTTAAGGTGAGAGCAGAGCTTAGAAGATATGGTCAAATAAAACAATTACTTAGAAGATATGGTCAAATAAAACAATCTTGAACACATAAAGAGGACTTTGCAGGTAGTGTCTGAAGAGAGGGACCAACCACAAAGAGGACTGTAGCTTTCATCAAGAGCCAGAACAGGTTGGGGAAGGCATTCACCAGTGATTTTTGAGGACATCCAGGAAATGTGTCCTGGGCTCAAGGTGAGAATATTGCCACAGATATTACTTTTGGGACAGTGCTTCTAGACCAAGGGCTGGGCAGCGGGAAGCAATGCCAATAGCCTCACAGGGCCCCCACATCACTCAAATTCTAGAAGTATCTGGGGCCCTAGGGAGCATCAGGTGTAATTGTTGAGGCCCTTGGTGGACTTTGAACCGCTATGATTTCCCTGTTTGCTTAATGCCTGATAGCCTTTGGTTTGCTAATAAATCTCCTTTATGCACAGATTGACCTCTGTGCTTCCGAGGGGAGGAATTGGAATCAGCCTATTGGGAAAGAGATGGCTCTAGGATTCTGGGTGGGAGCTTAAGCAAATAAAAGGGCACCCATAAAAGATAACCTCACCTTTTGCATCTCATCTGCCTCTGACACTAAGGTTGGATCATTAACCACATTTATTTGCCCTTTTCCTACCTTATAAATTGTGTGTGCATTTCCTAATATTGCCTTCTAAGGCCAGAATTTACCGGATCACAAAACAAAGAACACCAGGTAGGAAAACTTGAGATTTCTGTCCTTATCTAAGCTCTGAAAAATTTGAGGTCCTGCTTAAAATCACCAACTGCCAGAGTAAATGATTAACAGAAGAGTGACTTCAATGGAAATGTGATTTTACGACAAGAGAAAAAAGAGATTACACTTGAATTTGATAACCAGCATTTCATGCTCTGGTTCAGAATTTGGGATTTCATGTAGGACTCTGTCTACCTTCTTCACATGCCTCAATTGAAAGGATATGGTGGGAAAAAAGGTGGAGAGGGGATCAGAGATAATCTTCACTGATTTCACAATTTCCCCTAGGGCCTGCATGTTTGAACAAATACTTAGCAGTGATGCAGCAAGAAAACACCCCTGAATCAATATTGTGACAAAGTCCTATTAATATCTGTTAATTAAAAAGTAATTTTCAAATTCTCTGTAAAGCAGGAGCTCTGTGAGTGATATATATATGAGAGAAAAACATGGTAGCCAGCTGATGGGTGATTTATTTCACAATCATAATCCTAATTTATTTTCTATTGTCAATTCCCATGCATATCCAAGCCACATCAAAATATGTTCT
Source organism: Neomonachus schauinslandi (assembly GCF_002201575.2). NCBI lineage: Eukaryota > Metazoa > Chordata > Mammalia > Carnivora > Phocidae > Neomonachus > Neomonachus schauinslandi. The sequence continues at coordinate 93,329,503 of NC_058419.1, read as the reverse complement.
TACAATAGAGCATAGCTTTACAGTTCACAAAGCATTTCAGGGACATTAACATACAAGGATTTTTTGAATTCTTCAGCAAATTGGATATGACCTAGGACATAGAGGGCTTTTAAGGAAAGGGAAAATGGATTCCTATATGCCCACCCCCCCCAAACCCCTAACCTAAACTTCATACCTCAACAAAACTTAACTCAGAATGGATCGTAGATCTAAATGTAATATGTAAGGTTATAAAACTTTCAGAAGACATAGGAGAAAATCTTTGTGACCTTGGCTTAGGCAAAGAGCTCATGGATATAGCATTGAGTTGAACTTACCAAAATTTAAAACTTTTGTTCTGCAAAATACACTATCAAGATAATGAAAAGACAAGCTGCAGACTGGAAGAAAATATTTGCAAATTGAATATCTAATAAAGATTTGTATCAAGAATATATAAAGAATTCTCAAAACTAAACAGTAAGAAAACAAATGACTCAATTAAAAATTCAAATAGGCATGCTATATGAAATGTAGGAAAGTAATAGTTCTCATCACAAAGAGAAAAATTTTTCCCTTTTTTCTATTCTTTTTATTGTATGTATATGAGAAGATGGATGTTAGCTGAACCTATTGTGGTGATCATTTCTCAACATATATAAATCAAACCATCATGCTGTATGCCTTAAACATATGCAGTGATGTATGTCAATTATTTCTCAATAAAACTGGACAAAAAATTAAGTAGGCAAAAGATTTGACAGACACTTCACCAAAGAAGATATACGGATGGCAAATAAGCACATGGAAAGATGCTTAACATCATTAGCCTTTAGGGAAATGCAAACTAAAACCACAATTAGAAACTACTACATACCGGGGTGCCTGGGTGGCTCAGTCGTTAAGTGCCTGCCTTCAGCTCAGGTCATGATCCCAGCGTCCTGGGATCGAGCCCCGCATTGGGCTCCCTGCTCGGTGGGAAGCCTGCTTCTCCCTCTTTCACTCCCCCTGCTTGTGTTCCTCTCTCACTGTGTCTCTCTCTGTCAAATGAATAAATAAAATCTTAAAAAAAAAAAAAGAAAAAAGAAACTACTACATACCTATCTGGATGGCAACAATGAAAAATACGGACAATACCAAGTGCTGCCAAGGACCCAGGACAACTGGAGCTCTCATGCATTACTAGGGAAACTGCAAAATGGTATACCCACTCTGGAAAATATTTTGGCAGTTTCTTCAAAAGTTAAATGTATACCTACCACATAACCCAGCCACTCTACTCCTAAATATTTACCCTAGAGAAATAAAACTTATGCTCACACAAAAACCTATATACAAATGTTTGTGACAGCTCTATTTTTAAGTTCTAAAACCAGGAAACAACCTAAATGTCCTTTAATGGGGAATGAATAAACAAACTATGATACACACACACACACACACACATACACACACACACTGGAATACTGTTCAGCAAGAAAAAGGAACAAACTAGTGATAAACACAGTAATACAATGAATCTCAAAGGTAAGACACTGAGTGAAAGAAGCTAATGTCAGAAGATTACATACTGTATGATTCCATTTATGTTACATTCTGGAAATGGGAAAAGCATAGGAGAGAGAGAAAAGATCAGTGTGCCAGGGATTGGGGGTGAGAGGAGGGGGTGCCTACAAAAGAATTTAAAGGGGAATTGTGGGGGGAGATGGAACTGTTCCGTGTCTGATTGCAGTAGTGGTTACACGGATCTATAGATGTGCTACAACTCATAGCTCTTTGTATGCTATGAGTATGCTAAATGTATGCTAAATATGTATTACATATTTACATATTTACTGTATGCTAATTTAAAAATTTTTTAAAACTTTAAATTACACAACATATTATGTTCTTTTAATCAAAATAAAAATATTTAATCAAAATAAATTGAATCAAAATTGAAAAAAATGAAGATGGGGCACCTGGGTGGCACAGTTGGTTAAGCGTCAGACTCTTGGTTTCTGCTCAGTTTGTGATCTCAGGGTCATGAGATTGAGCCCTACATGGGGCTCTCTGCTCAGAGGGGAGTCTGCTTGAGATTCTGTCTCCCTCTGCCCTTCCCGCTCATGCTCTCTCATGCTCTCTCTCTCAAATAAATAAATAAATCTTTTTCAAAAAAGAAGAGAAAAAGAGTATTGTTTTTGTTTGCAGATAGGAAACCGACTTGCCCAAGGTCATTCAATAAATAAATGATAGGTTCTGAACTAAAACCCACATCTTTGAAGGACATTATTGTTTTCCTGTTGTTATATGAGAAATAAACCTTCAAAAACCTAAGCCAAATTGTGTATTAGTTAGCATGTATTTGGTTGTGACAAAAACCTCAATCCAAAGTGACTTAAACAAAAGGACATGTATTGTTTTATATAACAAGGTGTCTAGTGGTAGGGAGGGTCATGAGGATGGTTGATTTTGCAACTCAACGATGTCATAAATGACCAAGATTCCTTCCTTCTTGCATTCTGGCCAACCACAACTTCATTCTAAGGCTGCTTCTCCTCACGGTCACAGGATGGCCTCTGGTGTTGTTTCTCCTCATGGTCACGGGATGGCTTCTGGTCTCAGATAGGGATACATGATTTTTTTGTTCTTATCTAGTGTAAGATAGAGAGCCAGCAACAATCCCATAGAGCTGGTAACTAAAGTGTATACTGCATGCAAAAGCTTTATGTTTCTTAGGATCCTAAAGATTTCAGACAACCAGCTATAAAAAGTATTTATGTCATTAGTAACACTGAAATAAACAGAGTTTCTCACTGCAGTAACAGCCATATGTCTTATTTGTACAGAGCTGAAATTTGCAATAGATCTTTGGCAATAGCTATGCCAAGGCTCTTAGACACTGTACCTCATGTTTGGTTAGCATGTTAAACCTTCCCAAGTAGTGTAATAGCTCATTTTGTAAAACCTTTATTTAGACAGGTGAGGACTCTGAGGGTCTTAAGGGAACCAAGTGATTTGGCCAAATTCACTATCTGTTAGCAACCCAGCCAGAGGTCACATTTGATCTTCAAGCAGCCTTCCCACAATTCTTTACATCACACTGATTCCCCCTTCAATGCCTGGACTTCACTAGGGAAACAGTAAGCAATTTCAAAGGAATATTGCAAATTCATACATGATGCTTCTAAGCTTTAAATGTCAAGAAACTAACATTCTTTATATCCCCAATGGAACATTTGGCCATTTGGAATTTTAGACTCAAATGTCAAGTGACAGGATAAACTTGAAATTCTGGAGTCTCATTAACTTTATCATCTCCCTTCTGTCAACATCCTATCAACTGTTCTGATAGGTGGAATCTAATCGCTAAATCTCTCTGGCATCCATCCTGTTTTCTATTTCCACATCCTCAGTATGTACTCATGTCCTTGTTATAACACAATAACCTTTGTCTCTTTGCCTCAATTTTCTGTCCACTGTACTTCTTACACAATGCTGCTGGATTGATATTTTCAAAATACAATGCAGATAATAACATATGTCCACCTGTCTGCCCCAGCTCTAAAACTTTAGTAATCTTCTTTTGACTACAGATTAAATTCTTAACCCCATAATTTGGCTTTCAAGGCCCTCAACAATCTGGCTCCAATATCCCTTTTCAAACTGAGAGAGGATTCTCCTTTCTGGGTGGGAGTCACAGGCGGTGGTGTGCTCACAATGGCCTGCAGGAGCCAATTTTACACCTCTCTTCCCAACTCCATGTTCGGTGATGTCACTTTGGTAGCCTGAATCTGGCCATGGTGGGAGCATATACACCACACAAATTGGTCAATGCCACAGATCAGAGCTTTTTTTTTTTCTTTTTTTTAAAGAGCTGGTTATTAAACATTTACTAGCACACTACCAGTTTCAAGGTAACCAGGGCTCAGTCTGAGAGTGAGGGTTCCATATGGTGTAGGGAACGAAGATGTTGACACTGAAAGCCCAGGTACCAAGTAAGAGATAAGAGGTTCTGCGGGAAGAGAACACAAGACAGCATTGAAAAATTACTGAAAAGGTAGATCTGGGCAAATATTGAGTTCCCACAGAAGCAGATATTGAGAGAGGAATTTGAGGTCAAGTGATTTACTTGGAAGATGATCCCAGGAAGCCCTGGTGGGGGAACAAGTGAAGGGAGAAAATGAAGGGACGGCAGCTACTACAGGGTACACGGATGAGCAGGTTACTACTGTGGATAATCAATGCTCAGTCCCACCAGGGCCCTTTAAGGGATTGTGTAAAATATGCCCCATGGTTGCCACACAGGGGTGAGGAGTGACTTGAGGCAGACAGCTGTGGGTGCTCTCCTTAAGAAGTGGCAGGTACGTAGGGGGAGACTGAATGCAAAGGGGATACAAACAGGATATGGACACTCATGGTTTTGTTTTTCATAATTTCCTGGGTGGTAGTGGGGCCTCATTTAAATGGTCAATGATGAGGTGGATTCATCACTGTGAAAGTTGTTGTTACCCCACACACCCTATTTATTCCTTCCTCTGGGTCTACTCACAGGTTCCTTCCTTTGCTGTAATATCTTTTGTAGCTCCCTCCAGTTTTGACAACTCCATAACTCTTCCCAACTCATCAAGGATCAATGCTACCGCCTCCAGAAACCCCAACTAATCTCTACCCCAACCCCCGATGATGGAAGCTGGATGAAGAGCAAGCCAAGCTGGAGGTCCCATGGGGCCTGATGCAAGGAAGCAGAGAACAAGCCCCTCCCCCTTGGTTAGAATGCCTGGATTCAGGGGAGGGAGACAAAATTTGTCCTCTGGAGTCATTCCAAATGGTTGACTCCATTTCCATGTGGGAAAGTACTCATCACTCTTGTTTATCACTCTATCCCTCAGAGCCCACCTGGTACAGAGATCCAGCCTGTGGCAGCTGCACAGCTGTTGTTGGTGGAAGAGAAAAATGAATGAATGGAGGACTGGGTGAACAAAGGGAACGAGGTAGGGAGCCAAACCAGGCGTCGACGTGGAATTAGAGGAGTCATGGTGTGGGTCAATAAAAGCCTCTGGATGAATTCTGAGGACTAATGTCAAATCCTGTAAGGTGCTTTCCCACATGTTACCCGGATATTTTGCCTCTTGAGAGTCAATGAAATTGCCTCTAACCTCATCCCACTTGTGGTGCAGCTTTTCTCTTCCAATCTCTCTTGGGGTTATGGGTGGTTTCAGTTTTCTTAGTCCCCGCTGGGGGACTGAGCTCCTACCTCCACAGAATTACAAGGGTTTCTGAGTTGCTTTGGCATCTCAGAAGTGCTGCCCCCTTTCAGACACTTCTTGATTTCTTCCCCAGCATTGCTAACATGAGTTGTTTGTGGAGGTAGCACACTTGACTAAGATACAGGATTTACAGTAGCATGCCGTTTGAACTCTTTTCCCTGAATCTCACTGCAAACATCCAGTTTCCTTCCTTGTATTACGTAGAACAATTTCACTCTAGGAAATCTGTCCAACTGGCTTCTTTTGCCTCTTCAAAGATGCTTTACAGTCTTTTCCAACAAAGCAGCCATCTCTTCTCCCACTTGGAACATTCACTCTCTACCTTCTTACCTCTGTACCCTTGCAAACACTTGCCTCTACCTGGAATATTCTTTCCAGGACAGAAGATTTAGTAAAGATTTGGACATTTCAGTCTTTCCCTCTCTGTTTCACATCATTCTTTGTAAGTAGAAGGGAATAGTATCAAGATTTATTTCCCTGCTGATATTAATTATGACATTACAACCATCCCTGCCCTTGTAGTGGCCATTATTGATTTTTAAATAACACCTTTTTCTTTTTTTTTTTTTTGCATTGCATAAACTTCTAGCATGTGCTTACCTGGGTTTGCGAAAGTTGTATCAATTGATCAGAAGAGGCAGCCCCCACCCCTTTCGCTCTTTCCCTGCCTGCCACCCTTCCCAGCTTAGAGTACTTTCTCTTCCCTGTGATATGGCAGCACTTTATCTGGACCTCTCCTATGGGTCTGTATTATCGATATTTATTTACAAATCATATCACCCTTACTGAACTGTAAACTCTGTGAGAGTGAGATCATCTTCCTTCACTGAAATTCCAGCCTAGTCCAGTATCTGATACAGAACAGATTTTGAATAATATCTGACTTACAACTGTGGATGAATGAATGAATGTAAAGTGTCGGATGACCACTTAGTGATCTGGAGAGGCTACCAGGGGAGGAGGAACATACGGTACTCCGTCCCCACGTCTACTGATTGTGGGTCCCTGCAAGAATTAATAGGCAACTACTTGCTTATTGAAGACCTGCTATGTGCGAGGCACAATGGGAGCTACAGGACTGAGATCTTTTTATTAGACCTCTATCCCCACTCCAGCTTCTTGCCACCAAAAAATAGCTCCAGGGCATTTCTTTCTATTTGTTTTTGTGGGAAAGCTGAGACTTAGAGTTACAAAAGTAGTATCACTGGAAATACTCAGGGCGGTCATGTCTACCTCTGGGGTTTTGCACTGATGATTCACATTTTCTGAAAGGGTTAGTTCTATGTATCTTCACAGCAGCTAGTACTGCAATGCCCTGCATATATAATACGCTCAATGAGTACTTGTCAATTGATTTCATACAAGCATGTGACAGCATAAATATATTATGCAAAATGAGGAGTTTGGGCACCAAAAGAATCAGGATTCCTTCTAAACACACACACACACACACACACACACACACAGAGTGGTGGAGCTTGGCTTAAAGTTCAGGTGTTCCTGTACCCTGCCCTGCAGTATCGCTAACCAGGGGAATTTGATTAGATAGTTGAAGGCTGATATTACCTTTGCTCTCTCACCACAATTGAAATCGTTCTTAGCTTTTAGGTGGACCCCACTGTCTACCTTGGTGAGGCGTTTTCAAGAGCATAGAATCATCTTTTTCATTATCAAAAGAAGATGCTGTTTAATTTGAGGATCCTGTTGAACAATGCAGCTCTTAGAAATGGTTACAGTTTCGTGGTTCGAAATTTTCGGTAAGTGATGGCCAGAGATTTGAGTCTGACTTAGGAACCATAGTGATAACTGAAGTTCTATTCTGAAAAGGAGTGCAGCCTGAAAAGGCCTCTTTCTGCAGGGTGTAGTGCTGGGTTCGACCCTTATTTGAGACAGCTGTCTCTAATTCCAGCTGAGCTTTCATTTCTCAGTCCTCTGTAATCAGATTTCATAGCAGGCTGTTTGTGGGGTCGGGCGGGGGGGACGTTAACCTCGGCAGGTAAAACAGACTAAATGTTCTGGACATCTTCCATTTGTGTACGTTTTAAGCAGGCTACTGGCTGAAGAAAATTAGAACTAATTTACACAGGGCCTTCAGTTTGTATTTGGGTTTGCTGGAAAATTATCATTCTAGGGAGTGTGGATTAATCAGTTCTTTATAAAATAAAAAAACCAGACTCCAAATAACAATTGGATAAATATTTACAAAGCTGCTGCAAAGGAGCCTTAGGTGTGATGAGGATAATGATATTTTTTTAAATGAAATCCATATTTGAAATCTATCCCTGAAATTCTTGGTAGCATATGAATGGGGGCTGTTTCCAATGAATTCATTATAAAAGCGACATCCTGTTTACAGCCACTGAACGTGCAGTGGCAGGTGGCGTGGAGTGTGTCTGTGGGGAAGGGGACAGGGATAATAAGTTAACCAAGGTAGGAAGGCCATGAAATGTGCACATCGTTGCTAGAAAGCTTCTGGAGTAATGGCACGTTAACAATCACATAGAATTTTCCCAGAGACTCTTTACAACCAACCTCAGAACAACTTCACTGACTTCCTAAAGGGAGAAGCTTCTAGTCTGGAAGTTCTCTTCCACTGTTAGGAAGCAGACCTGTGACAGTGGCCCTGAGTACCTCCTCTGGGGCCACCTGGCAGCTTTGTGTTCTTTGGACTCTACCACGAGCACCATTTCTTCAGTGAAGAGAAGACTCTCAGAAGCCAGATGACATTGTAAATGATACTGTAAATTAAGCCTGTAGTATTAGACCTAGATGGGACCGCAGAGCCACAGAATATTAGCCTTCTCTTATTTTACAGATAAGGTCAGTGAGGCCCAGACAGATTATGGCATTTACTGATTAGTACTAGAGTTAGATCACATAACCTAAAGATGTGGAGGAAAGCTCAGGTTTTGGAGTCTAAACTAGATTCAAAGCCTGGCACCACCACTTGCTGGCTATATTGACCTTGAGCAAGTCACTAAAATTTTCTGTAATGTTGCTTCACCTATAAAATGGGAAAAAGAGTAATATCTGCTCTGCTTACATCACAAGGTCGTTCAACAATTCATTTAATAAATACTTATTGAGCACCTACTTTGTGCCACACTCTCTGCAAGGTTTGGGGATACAGTGGCAAAGAAGGTAAGGAAGGTCCTTCATACCAGACACATGAAGTCATAGTCTACTGATAATCAGTGAGATAATATGTGTGCAAACTGTAAAGTGACAGACGAATGTTATTTTATTATTCCATCCCACTGAGGTACATCAGATAAAAGTATGATGAAATTTTATTCCCGAGTTTTTTTTTTTTTAAAGATTTTATTTATTTGACAGAGAGAGACACAGCGAGAGAGGGAACACAAGCAGGGGGAGTGGGAGAGGGAGAAGCAGGCTTCCCGCGGAGCAGGGAGCCCGATGCGGGGCTCGATCCCAGGACCCCGGGATCATGCCCTGAGCCGAAGGCAGACGCGTAACGACTGAGCCACCCAGGCGCCCCGACTCCCGAGTTTTTAACAAAGAATCATCACTGAGCTGAAAATAATCAACTGAATGAATAACCAAAGCTTGGAGCTTAAACTTATACTCTTCTTTGAAAATTACAGTGATGATTGATTTTTAAAATAAGGACGACAAGTTCAATTTTTGCAAGTAAAACCCCTTCCAAATATTTGGGCTTCTTTGGTATTTACTAATATTCTATTGTCTCTATCCAATAGCCAGACTGTAATTCACAGAGTCTTGGCTAGCCATCTCTCACAGTGAATGGGGGCTGAGGCAAAAGCATGGCGAAATCAGCCTGAATCTATACCTGCTATTTGAAAATATGAAAGCCTCGAATCACCCATGTCATTAGAAACTTAAGAGCATAAGCCTCTTGTGAAAATGGGATAATGTTGAAATGGTATCGTTCTCATGTGGCATGGGTATTTTTTTCCAACTATTTTAGTTAGCTATGCTACCTGCCAGCGAGATGAACTCAGAATTGCTGATCTCCAGTAAGACCTCTGGCTTTTGGTGACCTCTCAACAACAGAGAAAAGCTCCTTGTCAACTCTGCCTGTATTGTACTTTTACTTTGATTTTCAGCCTTCCACTGAGATTCGAGCTCTTTATTTCCTCCATATCTCTTGGGAAAGGTGGAGAGACCTTGCTACAGAATGTACCACATGATCTTAACACTAGAGCATAATAAGAAATGTGTGGTGAGGTTGTGGCAGCCATATTGCCATGGACAGGATAAAAATGACAGCTTCAGTGAGGCTGAAGCCATTCAGGCAGGCTCCCAAATCAATCATTTTTAGTCAATTATTATTTCTTTTTTTCTCCAAAATCAATAGGCTCAGACACCAAGACTGCCGAAAACACCCAATCCATAGGCTTTTCATCTCACAAACAAGGCTCTAGAGCCTGGCGGTGTTTGGATAATAGACAGTGTCCCATGATTTGTTGCCTATTAGGGAAACCACTTATAGCTTTTAAAGAAACCACTAAAAAAATCTCTTTCTTTATCAGAGAAGACCAATTTGTAAGTGCAGTTCAATTTCATCTCACAAATAGAAATTTCTTCAGAGAATATTGAGCTAAGCCACCCAATTTTGTGGAGGTTATGGATTGGGGTGGAGGTGACTCGTTTTCAGGTATTTCATTCCAGACCTCTCTTAAGGGCTTACATAACTCATTATGCTCCCTTCATCCCACACACATACTATCTCTATGCACGTGGACACATGGATGAAGCAATTATAGGCCATCCATGCTCTTGCCTAGAGGAGAGAAAATAATCCTCTTTGATTATTCACATCTTCTGTCATAGCTGAAAATGAATGCCTTTTAAAAAACATATTTCCTGACTTCAGAAAACTAGACAAGGTCTGAGATCAGGCATGGAACCGGGTTATGATGTTTCCCTTGGCCAACAGTAAAATTTGAGTCTATTTCTAGTTTGTTATTTTTAGTAATTTAGTGATTTAACTGAGATAGAAGAAGTAGAGGCAGATACAGATTTTCAACAGTTTCGGGGTTCCAGCCCTTTAATGTATCTGTACAAATCTAACCCTCTTCAATTTTCAGACGATGGGAAGTCGTGCCAGTTTAGAAGGTTGACGATCTCAGGTTTCTTAGAAACCACCTGTCACCCAGTTATAACAGTGACTTAGACCACATAAGAGCATGAGGCAACAGTGAGAAAGGTTGCAGGTCAATTTTTAGTAATAGACTATTGTTATTGTTGTTAATGAAGTAAAGAAATTTGGAGATAATTAGTGCTTTATTTTTTCAAATCAGTATAGGATGAGATTCAAGGGTTTTGTGAAAATAAAGTCACTCTCCCTTGCATGCATTGCAGTATGACTTCTTGAGATGGCAAGAAAGGGATGAAATTAAAGGCGGGTCACTGAGAATTCAGATGGCTCCAGTATGACCCATGGGAAGTCTTGTGTTTATAAACTTCATGGATGTTGTGGAAGACGAAGACAAGATGGATCACTGATTTTGAGTTGATTTTCTTAATTTTTCAGATGAGGAATTGAGGCCAAAGATAGAAAATGATCTTCCCAAGGTCACAGTTGAACTAGGACTAGAATTGGAATAATTAAAACCACTGCTCTTTTTTTCCCGCTGCTTTGATTACTTTGATCTTTTCAAACTGATCAAGTTGGTCATTCTACCCTTGCACAATCTCCTTTTTAAAAATACAGCCAAAATATCTCAGTAAAGGAAAAAAAAAAAACAAGAAAATATGCTTTAATGGTTGCATCAATCTGCAACATTAAAGAAAGACAAAAATCTCAGCCATAAGGCCCACTGTCTCCCTCTTATGCCTCCAGAAGATAAAGTCTTCATCTCAAATTTTCCATGGGGATCAAAATACCATTTAACACTGAATTTTTTCCTATTCTGGCAAAGTCTGTTTCTGACTGACCACGTTTTACTCGAATCAAGCACTTTCTCTTCCAACAAAATACAATTATACAAGGGAACACATCCAGATCTCCTTCCGTGCTCCAAACAATTTACCAGAGTTGGAAAACACAGACTCTTGCAATGAAAGGTTTTATTCTGCCAATACAGAATATGCTTCCATTTTCTAGCTAGGAAGATATTTGGGTGAAGCTAACACAAAGGTCTACTATTACCTTGGCTTAACTTCTTAGCATTCAGTGATTTGGGGTTGAGAAATCTATGTAATTATTTTTTCAAGGGATAAAATTAATGTAAGGAACTAGTCTTGCTTTTTTCAAAAGCTCTGGCTTTAGCCAGACTGCAATGACAGTTTTGACAGAAAATCTGCACATGGTTCTCATTGTTTTCTCCAATATTGTATCCTCCCTATTGTGTGTTGGCTGAAAAATGATAATGTGGTTTAGGTCTGGTTTACCAAGGAGACACACTGAAGTATAAGAAAACCAAGTATTTTATGGGAGCACTAAAATAGCAATTCTGGCCCTGGTTCAGGTGCTCCAGAACCAGAGTAGGCTGCTTCCAACTGAGGCATGGGGTCTCTATAAGAACTTAGAAGCCATTTATGCCAGTGGCTTTAGCTGGCTGATTTGAGTTATCGATTTATCACCAGAAAGCAAGAAATGCTTGATACAGACCAGAAAAAAAGGGGGCCTGTGGCAGAGGCATTTCAACATGGTACAATTGTGGAACTCTTCTACTTTTCTCGAATTTTTAAATAGCTTAGGAAAGAGGTGTGGCAGCTCCATTTCAGAGCCAAGAGGAGGTCTATGAGGAGACAGTAAACAGGATAGGAACTTAAACTTGAACCATTGTGTTTGCTTTCCTTCCAGTGATAAATTTTCCTGGTTAGTTCTTGATATCTATGAAAAACAGCTATTTTTCCTATGCAAACATTTCCTGCCCCACCTCCTGAATAGAATCGAGAAAGGTGGTGACTCCTCTAATGATTTTTCAATGGTATGACTCCCCTTCACTGGTTGAGATGCAATTAAAAAATTTCCAGAATCTACCTCTCTACCCTTTTTGTCCCCAAGTACCCTGGGGACTTATTCTGTACAAGAGGGGCTCATGGAGAGAGGGAACCATAGTATTGGTATAGTTCGCTGTTACTGTACTTTGGATTTGGCTCTCATGGTGCTATGGGCAGAAGTTTGTCCCACCAGGTCCTCTCACCAGCTTTCCAGGTTTTTCCACTTGACTCAGACTGCTGTGCCTGAGATCCAAGGTTATAATGCTCTTGTTTCACATGCATATGTCCAACTATTGTTCCCAGGAGTGTAAATACTGTCCGAGAATAGTTGAGCCCTGGGGAATTTCAACTTTAACAACACACTAGGCCACAATCAGTTTTCCTCCATGACTCTCAAGCCTTGTGTTCAGCCTGGGCCACAGCCCATACTTGCTTTTCCCTTAACATTAATTCTGTTTTGGGAGCTCTTGGTATTTTTTTTTTCATCATCAGAGTTTGATCAGGATATTGAAAATCCATCATGGCAAATCTCTCTAAATTCATTCTCAGAAATCTGCTGAATTCATTCATATACAAATTGTTCTACTTCTTCCCAGAGATATATCATTCATTCATCCTTTTACCTAAGAAATATTTATTGAATACCTACTATATCCCAGACATTGCAATAAGGACTGCATATATATTAATAAATAAAACAGGCAGGATCCCTGCCATCATGGATCATATAGTTCAATGGGAAGGTAAAAAGTAAGTAATATAAAGAGACACACAAATATATATTTAAGAATTGTGGTAAATATCATGAGCAAAATGAAGGCAAAACAGAGACTACTTAGTACAGTCAGGGAAGGAACCTCCCAGGAGGTGGTATTTAAGCCTAAGGATGAGAAGGAGCCAGCATTGAGAGCTGAGGGAATAGTGTTCTGGACAGGAAGAATGGTATGTGAAAGAGTCCTACAATGAGAAAGCATTTGGAGCATAGGCAGTCCTTCCTTTGTAAGGTCCCAACATGCAGGAATTTCAATTAGTGCAGTTGAGTCAAATAACACCAGTCTTTCAAGTACACAGTTCAAGTTTCAGCTGCCATAGTATATTAATTGTGAGTAGCTGCATAAAGTAAAAACCTCATTGCTGGCACTTTTGTATACAAATCACTATGTAAATCACTATGTAAATAACAGCTGCACATCATGATCAGTGACCAAATCACATCAAGTTTCGGTGATTGCTCACTGTGCATCTGTTATTCAGTTTACGTAAACAGCAAAGAGTATAGTTGTGCTGCTTTTTTCCCCAATGACAAACTGATGTGCCATTTTATAAAAATGAATAACTGAAAGGAGGAATTGTCTGACAGAGACCAAAGTGCAGCAGAGAAATAAAAAATAACACTGGCAGTTACATTTGAATCAAATGGGAATGCATTTATAGAAAAAATAGCTGCTGGTGGGATTGTTGACCCTGCTACTGTTTGAGAGGCTCTAGCTATGCAGTCAGAGGAATTGAGTGAAGACAAACTTACCGACATAAATGAGGAAAATGGTTGTGACATAAAGTATAAAGATGTTCCAGAGGAAGTGACACCAGCAAAACACTTAGACATTCAAGGAATTATCAGAGATATTTTACATATTGAAAGTGCAAAGGATAAAATGTTGGAAGTTGATCCAAACTTAGAAAGTACGGCAATTCACCAGAGCATAGACAAGATGTTTGCTCTGTAACATATGCTATATAATAAGAAGACAGCATGCACGGTTCAAACTACTCTTGACAGTTTTACAAAAAATAAAATACTCTAAGTCTCAATATTTCTAATGTTTTAAATTACAGTGTAATAAATATATTTGTTTTACTCTTTTTTTCATTTCCCTACACATTTATAACTGGAAATATGAGAGTGTTTCATGTCTTGACAAAAAATTAAAAGTCACGGAACAATTGTGATTTTTTTCCAACTTATTATTAAGGTTGCTCTGCACGGTTGCAGATATAATGGTCATTTACAGTCCCACACTACCATGCAAAGCCAGAATGATCTGTATTTAAAAAAAAAAAAAAGAAAAGAGAAAAGAAAAGAAAAAGCTTATCTGCTAATACTTATCAGAGGTGCAATCCCAGGGCAAGAGTGAAGGCGATATTATCAGTAACTGCCCTATGGAGATTGGAGTCACAAGGAGGTATTCTTCTGATTACTTGTGGTCTGAAAGAAATAATTTGAAATAAGGTTTCTCTTGTTATATAAATTTTAAAATGGAAGGTCTGGATGAAATGGGAAGATTCAAGCAGAATGTTTGTATCTTCCTTTTATCTTTAAACTTGAATCTGTCAATGGAGAAATAACAAGAACATCATCTCACAGTGCAATCCCAACAGCACAACATTAACCCAACCCTAAACCCAACCCTAATCCCAACTTCTTGGAGTATAAGGACAAATCTGAGAAACACCCAGAGACCTTTTACTTCTCCCAATCTGTCTCCTGCTTATAAGAGCTGGAAGTTGGAGCTTTTTTGAAGTAGCTGAAGATGATGTTGGGTCTCCTCTTTCACCATTATTTTCCTGCTTTCTCTCACGGGAAGGGGGAGAAAAATTAAGTTCCATGCATCCTTTCTTTTTCTCTGAGATTCAACACCACCACCACCACCACCACAATTCCAAGATCTATGCTATTCTCTTGAATGAAACTTGTAGTCCTGTGTTTAGAAGGAAGTAGATACAACACAACCCTGCAAGGGCTGAGAGTGTGGGAGGGTACTGAATCCCTGAAGTGTTGCCCTGATGACTCAGCTTTTCTGGGCTCCAAAATTGCCAAGAGAATGAGCTTGAGCTCTCAGCAAAAAATAATTCCTCAAAATTAGCATATGAGTGGTTTCTCCTGTTGTCGATGGGAGTTCAATAACCATAGTGATGTTTCACAAATATTATATGTTGGCTAATTGAACATAATAAAAAAATTTCTCAAATCCTGGGGAGCAGGGTTTTCCAGCAAAGCTTTTTCCCTTTTAAAAATAATACTGGAGGAAGTCTTAAGCCATAGAATATTAATGTTTTATTTGAGATACAGAGTCAAGAGAGTTTATCCCCTGTGATTTTATCTTACTTGGACCTTATTCCAGAAAAAAAAATTTTTTTTTTGCAAAGATGCCCTAAATGTGAATTGGGAAAGTTTAAGCTGCATGCCTCTACTTCAACTCAGATGTTAAACCTGTTTACAGATACCCAAATTCAGTTGACTGTAAGAAATGCAAGAATATCAGTTTAAGGGTTTACTTCTCAACAATATTAGTACTTGTTTATTCCAAGTGTTGCTTAATGTTATCACTAATTAACATTATCAGAACCAAACACATAACCAAAATACATATGTAAAAATACATTTTCTGCCTAAATGTCATATCTTTAAATTATCAAATTTCTGAATAGTATTATCCAAATCTTGGACACAGTTTTGTAAGATTTTTACTAGGGTTCAAGTGGAAGGAAGAAAATGAAGGTCTATTCCAGAAACTTGTTTAGCCAGCAAGATATTTTTGTATATTTACAAATTTATTTTTTAAATATTTGGTTCTTCTCAGTCTAAACTTTTACATTTTCTAATGTTTTGTTTTGTACACAGTCTATTAGGGTAGTAACACATATATTATATAAATAAGTAAACATACATTGTAGATCCATGTCCAAAATGTTTTAATGTTAGGGGTCTGTAATAAAAATAAATTGTGGACCACTGCTTTAAAGAAATTTCCATTTAGAGAATAGATGAATGACATATTTTTAAAAGTTGTAAGTGATGGGTGCACCTGGGTAGCTCAGTCGGTTAGGCATCTGCCTTCGACTCAGGTCATGATCCCAGGGTCCTGGGATCCAGCCCCATGTCGGGCTCCCTGCTCAGTGGGGAGTCTGCTTCTCCCTCTCCCTCTGCCTGCCACTCCCCCTGCTTGTGCTTTCTCTTTCTCTCTCTCTCTCTCTGTCAAATAAATAAATAAAATCTTTAAAAAAAAGTTGTAAGTGATGAATCACTGAATTCTATTTCTAAAACCAATATTGCACTGTATGTCAATAAAAATTTAAATAAAAAATTTAAAAATAATAAAAAAATAAAAGTTGAAGGCTATGGTACATCTTTGAAACGGGTACGTTGACCAAAATTTTGATCCACATATTAGCTGAAAACACTAATTTCTATTGGAATTGAATATCATTAGTATCTTTTCTTAAAAGATATTTTATTTATTCATTTGAGAGAGAGAGAGAGGAAGCGAGAGTGTGAGCAGGGGAGAGGGTCGGAGGGAGAGGGAGAAGCAGACTCCCCACTGAGAAGGGTGCCTGACAGGGGGCTTGGTCCCAGGACCCCAAGATCATGACCTGAGTTGAAGGCAGCCACTTAACCAACTGAGCCACCCAGGCGCCCCTGTCATTAGTATCTTATATTAAATCAATCAGTCAACCATTAGCCAACTAACTCATAAACCCTCGATCTTTATGGAAGTTCCTTTCCTTACTAACTAGAATCTCTGAAGGGCTTAACGTCACAAAAAGTCAACTGAAAAAAATCTATTCATCTATCAAAGACTAAATGAACCAATCAACTCTGCCAGAAAGTTGAATGTTTAGTGAAATATTCCTTTATCTAAGTTATTTGACATCATGCATTGGAAACAACAAATTGAGTGAATTTGTGATTTTCCTACCTATCCTCTTGTCATCATTGCAAGACATACATAAATCCCACCAAAGAATTTACTCTTCATCTCAAGTAGTCCAAGCTCTTTCGTTAAGCTGAAATTCAAGCATGATCATTTTGTGACAGTTGTTTTACTTCTAGTAAGATTAATGTTTAGTGCCTGTGGTGAACCACAATTTGCCCTTCATTATTCATAATTTCTAATTGTATACAATATAATTATTGTTAAATAGAGATAACACTGGGAAAATGAAAGAATAAACATTTTCAATTTTAGATACTGACTGCCCCAAATAATAATTATTGTCATCACAATGTTACCAAATGTTAAAATGGGACTCTTTCCATCTCAGTTTCTGCTCAGGCCCAATAGGTGTTACTCTTCCCTCATTCCAAAGTGAGATGCTATGCCATTAAAACAGGAACAAAGGAGATACATAAGAATTAGTTTTGCAACCCACTGGTGACCACTTCCAGCTTCTAAAATGGACTGCAGAAACTAAGAGATGGGTTGTAGATTAGAAGAGGACTTTTAAAGTGTTACCACTGAGTATGACAGGGAGAGGTACTCTCCCCTCACCTCCAGCCTAGGGAAAGTGGCTCCAAGGGCATCGATATCTTTAATAGGACAGCTTGAGGACACCATACACCAAATCCAGGCCTATACCTGGGAAATCTAGAGTAAGAAGGACAGGTTGCCTAGCTGTTTTGATGGCAGAACAAGAGGAGAGTCTATACTGGAATGAAACTGACTCTTGTCACAGCAAAGAGCATGAAGAGCTTCCCATGAACCAATACAGACTGAGAAAGAGACCTAGCATGGTATTGTTTCACATGATGGCCAAGAGACCTCTGGAGGTTGGGGAGATCTCTGCAAAAGGAGTCTGGATGCGTTCCCTCAGATGCAACGAGCAATGTAATTGTCCACCACCAAGGACTACTGTGAGAAATTCCCAGTGATGACAGAGTTCTCCGAAGGACCCTCCAAAGCACCCCACAAGAGAGAGAGCCTCAAGTACCAGAACAGAACCAGACTTTGTCTGACCCTTAACTCCTCGCCTTCCCTAGGCTTTACTTGGAGGGACTAAAGGCAGGGAAATAGAGGAAACAGCTCAAGGTCCCTCTTCCCTCTAGAGGGGGCCAGCTTGAATTAGGCATGAGCTGGAAGGAAAAAGGGTGTTAACTTGCAGTACATTTCTTAAAGTTAAAAAAAGTCATTATTATTATTACACATTATTTTACTGAGACTCTTAGGGGAGGAATAAAGTAAGCACAGAGGATTGTTTTTAATTTTATTTTCTGAAAGTTACTAGAAAAGCCACAAGGCCCATTGTATTTGGGACAAGTAAAGAACAAATCTCCCAGAATAGATTTGAAGGGTGGTAGGGTAAAAAGAATGAAAATGTTTTCTATTGTATGGACATTGTAAATTCTGTTTGTATAATCAATCATATAATCAATCAATAAAAGAGCTAAAATTTATCGAATGCTTATTCTATGCCAGGCATTGTCTGATTTCCATGCATTAAATCATTTCATCCTCACAACCCTATAAGATTATTATACTCATTTTCTAGGTGAGGGAGAAATTTAGGTGCAGAGAGAGATTAGGTAACTTGTCTGAAGTTGCACAGTTAGTAAGTGGCAAAGCCCAGCAAATGGCTATTCCCAGCAAATAAGAATTCAACTCCTTCCTCAAAGGTTTCTTTTCTCTCAACATCCAAAATATTGGATATCTAAAATGTAAACCAAAGCCATATCAATTTTAATGCATTAGCACTTTGCAGAGACACATGAGGCTCCATGTGATTTGCTATGTTTTGTTTCAAGAATAAAACAATGAATCACCATAGGTCATGGTTTTTTTTTTCTTAAATATATATTTCTCTTTCTTTTTCTTTTTTCTTTTTTGTAGATGTGGACAACCACTACAAAATAAAGTACAGCTGAAGGGTCGTGACCTCCTCACTCTAAAGAACTTTACAGAAGAAGAAATTAAGTATATGTTATGGCTATCGGCAGATCTAAAATTTAGGATAAAACAGAAAGGAGAGGTATGTAGCATTTTCATCTTACTTTCTGATACTACCAACCAGCCTTTTTAAAGACAGCCTTTCCGAAGAAGGAGGGGAAAGAAAATATATTAAAATTCCTAAACAGTAGCTAAGTAATGAAATCACACAGTCAAGGTAATTGATTATCACTGAGTGTACAGACATATAAAAAGCATAAGAATCAGTTATTCAATGACAAGTCATTGCACTTCTTTCATGTGGAATGTTGAAATTCATTATTAATTGGATCAGAACCTAAGGAACCATTTCTCTGGAAAGATTTTATTTTTATACCTTCATTCTTGTCTCTGTGCGTTTTCTACCAAGTTAAAAATAAGGATGATACTTTTTTTCCTGGCAAAAAATTTCAGTTGTGAATAACTATCAGCTATATGATCATTAGGATAATGTCCAAAAATTCATAGTGATGTGACAGTGTTAAAAATAATTTAGATTAGCAAAGAAACAATTAAGTGGTAACCAAGTAGGAGAAGAGATTGGATATGGTGCTTAGCGGTAAGCATTATTCTGCATTTTGAGCAATTTATGTTTGAAACACACTTAATTAATGCAGCAGCTTCATTTAGGCTGCTTAATTGTGAAAGCATTTTCGTGTTCCAAGCTGGTTCAAAAGCACTTTAAAGAGCTGGTTTCAGGTTGAGGAAGTTTTACACAACCTTGGTTCTCTTATCTAGTTCATTAGCTCTCCAAGTTTAGAAAACAGGAGTGTCTCCAACTATTATGAGTTGACATTCCCATATAAGACCTGAAATAAGGAGAAAAGGTCCCCTACTACCCCAGGCCTATTCTTCATACTTTGTGTGTAAGGAAAGTTAGTTGGCAGGAATCTATTTGTTCCAGAACTCATCCTATCGGGAAGTCTATCTACGAGAAGAGGAAGGAGGTAAAGCCCCACCCCACACCCAAACTCTCCAGATCATTTCCAAATGATTTCCAGAAACAAAGCCTTTGCACTCCCACAAGGATGCATGATTAAAGTGTAGTTGGGGCTTCATCTTTAGGAGTCTTAATGCCCCATGTTGTGACAGAGTAGCATTGTTTCTAGCTGAGAAAACACTTCTGAACCAAGCATCTTCAAGGTCATTGAGCATTGATATGGGTTTCCATGGATTTAGGTAAAAAGATGGCTCCAGTTGGAAATATTAAGATACTTTGGAACAAGTGTTCAGGTTGAACTCAGAGCAACTAATATTTTCTAATTACAAGTCAATAAGCTGTAGGAGTTTTCCTGTTCCCTTCCTCCACTTGTATAGAACATGAAAAAAAAAAAACACTTTAAATTCACTTTTTAAGTAATATTTTGAATGCTTATTTGGAAGCAGTGATTAATTATTCTACATCTTCTGGTAATGTAAAGAATAACTTTTGAAACATAATCTTTGATATTGGATATAAAATATTTTTCATTTTAATTATATTCTTGTCCTTAATTTTCAGTATTTGCCCTTATTACAAGGGAAGTCCTTAGGCATGATTTTTGAAAAAAGAAGTACTCGAACAAGACTGTCCACAGAAACAGGTGAGTCCCCAGACAAACTCGCACTTATGCTGAAGAGGGGGCCAGAGGGTGAGGATTTGGGAGGAGTTGCCCAGTGGGGGAATTTGTCTGTCTTGTTAGCAAGCACAAAGGGAAAACACTGTCACTGGGAGTAGCAGTGTGAGCCTCTGAGTGTTCTTTCCAATTCTCAAAGAAGCTGTAAGCAGAAAGATTAGCGTCATCTGTAGGAATTCCATGAAGAATTGATTACAAATCCCAAAGAGCTTTTCATGTTCAGTACAAAATATGAGTGGACACAAATTCTCAGCCTTCAAACTCATGTGGGTAAGAAATGTGTCCTAATAGGTAAAGAATTTTTTCTTGCTTGCTCCAATTTTGCAGGATGGTGGAAACCGAATCTCTGCAATGTTTGGCATCCTCAGTCATTTCAGGGTTTACTTTGTCAATGTAGGCTCTCTTCTCCCTTTCCCCACAGTCATGGGTAAGCCCTGGAGAGTATGTGAAGGAGATGTCTAGAGCTATGGGAATCTGAGCGTTGGTAGTCAGGACATCATCATCAGATATCCACACTGGAGTCCACTGGGACTTCTATATCCCCATTGGACCTTGGCTGTCTCCCATTCACTGGAGTTTGCTTCACTTGGATCACAAGACCTGAAATGTTTCTTGGTTTGACTCTCTCAACCCTTGGCAGCTCTCCATGTCATACTGGGTACAGAGATACTGCAAGGCTTTCTCTATCCTTCCTTCTTCAGGCTGAGTGCCAGGGAGTTCTATAACATGTGTTGCCTCCTAGAGCTCTGTCTTAAAAATGAGACACAGGTGTTATCAACTCTGGGGTTCCCCAGACTCATCTGAAATTTCCATCATGCTTCCCACCCCTCAGTAGTTGGCCTGGGGGGGCAGACAGCAGGGCACAGTGTCAAAGGTCCATCAATTTCTATTTCTGTTGTTGCTTCTCTCTTGCTTCTCTTTTTCTGCTCTAAGGTCCCAGTATTGGAGGCTAGGTGATGAAGCAGGAAGAAAAAACTGGCTCTGACTATCCAAGATTTCTTTCAAATCTACTGTTTGTGCCTGGAATCTTAAGCTATTGAAACTCAAAATTTCTTTTTTCTCAAACTATTATCTCTGTTATGTTTCAAAAAGTCCATTTTGAAACTCATAAATCACATATCACCTCTTTTCTTTTTCTCTGCCTTTCTGCTCTGTCAGATCTCCCTTGAATCAATAACATGACTGCCCAAATGGACGAATGGATAGGATCAAAGAGGAGGTACCACAAACAAAAACACATTGGTTGATTCTTCAAATATTTCATCCTATCTACAAGCATCAGAGCTTTCTAGGGTTAGTTAATTAATTAATTAATTAATTAATTTTAGAGAGGGAAAGAGAGAGAGGAGGGGCAGAGAGAGACTCTTAAGCAGGTTCCATATCCAGGGCAGAACCCAACGTGGGGCTCGACCTCACAACCCTGAGATCATGACCTGAGTCGAAATCAAGTCAGACGCTTAACAAACTGAGCCACCCAGGTGCCCCATAAGAGCTTTCTAGGGTTTAGAAGCAAACAACTATTTTACGCAGTTCTTGCCTTGTAATAATCAGTAATGAGGTTCATCAAATATATAACAAAATAAAGTTCAGAGGGATTAAGTGACTTGGTAATACAAATAGCACCAGGATACAGATCTCAAGTTCACTGTTCTTACTAATGCACTCCCCTTGCCCCTGGAGAGAAGAAAGGAGGGTGAGAGGAACCATATAAGGTGTCACCTAGTCTTTAAGTCTCAGGAAGAAAACAGATGAGAACATTTTGCTCTTTAAAGATGGCTCCTTTAAGAAATCATGTTGACATTTGAGGGAAAATGAATATTGCATAAACCAGTCAGTAATTCTCATATTCTGCTCCTTTTCAACGCCAGCCTTCTATGAGTTGGGCAGAATTTTATTTTATTATTAGTACTTAAGAGAGGTGTTCTTTTTTGAAGTCATCAGAAGAATGGATTAATACATAGACATTTCTCAATTTTAAGGTTTTTAAAATTAATTTTTCTTAGTTGTTGGTGTTTTCTGCAACTTTTCTCTGTTCAGATGCTATGCTACTTTTGATGTCAAATATCCCTGAATAAGTGATCAGTTTTACCATTCACATATAATGTGGTAGTTAAGCTATTAATAAAACTAAGAGTGAAGACTTAATAAGCCTTCGGGTACAGACCCTGTGCCAAGTGCTCTACATTAATTACAGGGATTATCTCATTTAATCCTTATGAAAATTCCATGAGGACAAGACAATTGAGGAAAACAGGCTGAAACGGGTTCAGCAAATGGCCCACAGACACATAGCTAATAAATGGCAGACCTAGGATTGTAAGCTATGATTAAATGTATTTTTTAAGGATCTAATTTAATTTGAACAGGTAATAGTCATGTTTTATTCCAGTAAAATTGTTTCTACAGATGGCATTAAGCAGTTTGTTGGATGATGGTTTTGTATCTAGAAGCGCTCTAAAACTGGCACAAAATTGCAAACTGTAACAACAAATACATGAGAAAAGCAACATCTGACCATAAAAAGTTATGGTTCACAGAATATTCATCATTATCTTCAATAAATATCCATGAGTCTAATTGTACATGGCATCCTGCCAAACTCAACAGGAGGAGAATCTGTCAGAATAAGTAGTTGCTTTAAATGCTTACAGAAACAGTAAACCTCAACCAAACCCATAGCAGAGCATTTCTATAATGTGCATGTGCATCTTATTTGTTGTCCTTTGGCACAATTTTCCATCAAAATCTGTTACCTTGGTATTTAGAATGAAAGTAGGATGTAATTAAAACTGTCTATTATTGCCTCAGACTTGTGCCAGCCTCCTCATAGGAAAGTCCTTGAGGATTCCATCCCCAGCCTGAGTTGCAGAGATACAACCGTATTTCTACTTATCTCAGGGGACAGAATAAAATTCGCCACTTAACTTAAGCCATCTGAATTGTTCATGTAATATTTTTATTAAAGTGTAACATGCCTACAGAAAAGTGCACAAATCCTGAAGCTCACATAGTTCAATGAATTCTTACAGTAAACACATCTTCGTAATTAATACCCAGAAAGAGAAACAGGACATTAAGAGTGCCCAGAAGCCTCCCTTGTATCTCCTTCTAGTTGCTACTCCCCCTACCCAAGGTAACCATGATCCTGGTTTCTAACATCACAGGTTAGTTTTGCCTGTGATGGAATCATTCAGCATATGCTCCTTTCTGTGTGGTTTCTTTTGCTCGGCATTATGTTTGTGAGATGTACCGACGTCGCTGTGGTAGTTGTAGATCATTCATTCCTCCCCCATTCTGTGTGTATGCCTGCCAGGCAAACTGCAATTCTCCTATGTGTCTACCAATGATTATATTCTTTTATTGCAAATTAAGTGAGCAGATAGAAGGATACATTTATTAATCTTGGTAAGTGCTGTAGCTGATAGAAAAAATGCACAAGGCATCCTAAGAGATGGTTCTTTTCATTATTTAACTTTGGTATCTCACTTTCAAGGTGACAGAGAAGCTGGTGCTTTCCAAGCTATTTCAAATGCATCATCTTTACAAAGGTGACAATGTAAAAAATCGTGATGCTATACTGCAGGTATGAAAGTGAAGCACAGAGAGGCTCATACTGCCTTAGTTCTACCAGCAAGAGCCCTCAGAGCCCTCACATTTCCAGTGCATGACTTCTTTTTAAATAGAAATAAAGCTTGCACAGATCTGTGAGGAAAAGAGAAAAATCAGATGTACACTTATTTTCCCAGCCAGAACCTAAGATATTAACAGAATAAACCCTTTGTTCAAAAAATATCCAACATGCATGCATAAACAAATGACAGATAAAAGCAGACTTCTCTGGATGAAGGGTGAAGAGAGAGGCGAGCCCTGTCCCTCTGCCCTCCTCTCCTCAGCAATGGCGGCTCCAAGAGGTGGCTCTGAACCCCTGGTACTCTCCAGAAGCACTTATCACCAGCCAGGTCTGAGAAGCTGGCAAATGCTTGACCTGTGCTTTTAAACTGGGGTCTGAGGCTTCTTTCTGACAAGTGACCACAATTGCAGAAGAAATTCCTTCTCAGAGGCAATGTCCCCCCATCTTATCTCCTTCGAGAACTGCTGAAGGCTTGGATTCTTACTTTTTTTTTTTTAAAGATTTTATTTATTTATTTGACAGAGAGACAGCAAGAGAGAGAGAGCACAAGGAGGGGGAGTGGGAGAGGGAGAAGCAGGCTCCCCACTGAGCAAGGAGCCCAATGAGGGGCTCGATCCCAGGACCCCGGGATCATGACCCGAGTGGAAGGCAGACCTTAACGACTGAGGCAGCCAGGTGCCCCTTGGACTCCTACTTCTTAACATTTTCTATAACCCCTCTCCCTACCCCTACCTCATAAGTCCAGGCTTGATGTGAGTCTTCCTTGTAAAACAAAGCGGAAAGTGAAAAGGCAGCAACCTAATCCTTCATTGTTATAGCAAAATGACTTCTAGTCGAAGTAAGAGTATGACTTGGAGCAGACCTGCCAGGAGGTCTTAAACTCTTTGAAACCTTCCTCCATAGTTTCCAACCCTCAATGACATTCATTTCTGTGCTAGGCAAACAGTAGGTGCACAGTAAGTCCTTTCTTGGTGAATGTGCAGTATTCACATTTGTGTAGGTGATATTCCCTGTTTAGAAACAGATTAAATACTCAAGAGTGATTAGTGATTATAATCATCACTAAATTCCATCAGCTCACTTCACACATAATAGAAAATTCTGTTCTTTCTGTTAACAATATTAAGAGATGTTTGCAAGTGAAAAGAATGGGTCCCCTCCCCAGAGTCAAAATCCCTCCTACATTTGTTCAATAAGTATTTGTTGAGTCCTTACTATGTACCGGTATTTATTCTAGGTTCTTGAGAATGATAAATCAGTGAACAAATGAGAGGAAAATTCCTGCCTTCGTTGAGCTTATGTTCTAGTGGGTACACAGACAATAAACAATAGACATAATAAATAAGTGGATGATATAGTATGTTGGAAACAAGGAGAAGAATGTTCCTGGAGCTGAGGGCAAAACACGTACTCCATTATTTGGATTTGGCTTTTACTCTGAGTGAAATGAAGAATCTTTGGAAGGTTTTGAACAGAGGGACATGATCTAATTTGCATTTTATTTTTTACTTTTTTTACTTTTTTAAAGATTTTATTTATTTATTTGAGATAGAGAGAGAGAGCACGAGCTGGGGTGGGGGGCAAAGGGAGAGGGAGAAGCAGGCTCTCCACTGAGCAGGGAGCCCAACACGGGGCTCGATCCTAGGACCCTGGGATCATGACCTGAGCAGAAGGCAGATGCTTAACCGACTGAGCCACCCAGGCACCTCTAACTTGCATTTTAAAAGGCTCTCTTGGACTGCTCTGTTGAAAATAAACTGCAGAGGTTGGGGGTTGAGACAAGACAGAATCAGTGAAATCCATCAGTAGGTAGCTATAATACATGGAGGCAAGGGTCAGAGTGGTAGCAGTGGAAGGGGTAAGAGGGACACATTCTGGATATGTTTTGAAGGGACAGCCATCAAGATTTCTGACGTATTGGGTAAGAGAAGAGATGTTAAGGATGACTTCAAGGTTTCTGCCTGAGCAACTGTGAACAGGATGGACCAGGTAGAGCAAGATAGAGGGGAAGATCAAGGGTTCAGTTTGGGAAGTATTGAGTTTAAGACATCTGTTAGATACATGAGCAAAGATGTTGAGAAGGCAGTGAGATTTACCCTAGAGATATTTGGGAGTCATCAGCATATAGATGGTATTCCAGGCTATGAGACTGGATATGATTAGAGAGGGATTAAGTATAGATGGAGAGAAGAAGACCAAGGACTGGCCCTGGGGGATATCAACATTAAGGGGTCAAGGAAAAGAGAAGAAACCAGCAATGGAGATTGAGAAGGAGCAACTACTAAGGTAGATGTAAAAGCAAGAAGGTGTGGTATCCTGGGCAGTGTGTGAAGAAAGTTTATCAAGGAGAAGGTGGTGAACAACTTTGTTAAATGCTGGTAATTCAAGAAAACTGAGAACTGAAATGGCCATTAGCTGAATCATTGGTAACTGGTGAGAGGAGCTTTGGTGCAGTGTTGTGGGGGGGGGAGGAGGAGGTGCGTGCAAAGTGTTATGGGGATATGAGAAAAGAGGCACCGAAGAGAGAAAGAAAAAACAGTTTTGCTGCAAAGCAAGCAAAGAGTTAACGGGGTACACAGCAGGGGAAAGAGGGACAAGAGGAAATTTGCATTTGTTTTTTATTAATGAGTGAAAAAATGAGAATAGCATATTCATGATGAAGGTAATGTAAGGGAGAAAGGAAAGAATTGCTAGAGCAATGTTCTTGAGTATGCAAGGAAGCATGGCTTCTAGTACATACATAGGGCATGAAAAGATCATCTATGCTTAATAGGAAGGAAAGCAGGATATATAGGCACAGATGCTGGCAGGTGGGGAAATGGGTGGTGGAATCTGGAAGTTCTCTGATTGCTACCATTTTATAGTGACACATGAAGCAAGGTCATCTGCTGAGTGCTGGCTCTACTTTCAAAATATATCAAGAATCCAATCACTTTCTCATCATTTCAGCTGCTACCATCCTGGTCCAAGCTATCAACTGTCACCCAGAGTTTTGCAAACGGGTCTAGGGACTGGTCTCCCTGCTTCTGCCCTTGCCCCACCACAGATGTTATATTAAAACATAAGTCCATCATGTGAGTCTTGTGCTCTAATCCTCCAATGGCTTTCTATCTTACTCAGACAAAAGTCAAAGTTGTTGTTTCCTTTCTACCTTCCTTCTGCAACCTCACCTCCTACTACTCTCCTCCTCACACACTCTGTACCTTCCCTACCAATCTTCTTGTGCCTTGAACCCACCAGTCATGCTCCTTTCTAAGGACCTCAGGACATGCTCTTTCCACTGTCTGGTATGTTTCAGTGTGGCTTCTTTGACCACATTCAAATTACAACTCATATTTCCTACATTCCCTATCTCCCCTCCCTGCTCTATTTTTCTTATGGCACTTACCAACGTCTACCATACAACATATTTAATTTACTCATTCAGTTTATTATTTGGCTCTCCCCATTGGAATGTAAGTTCTGGGTAAGCAGGGACTTGTACTCTGTTGTTTATAATGCTCTCCCCAATGCCTAGAATATCACCAGGCACATTCTTTTAGAATGAATGAATAAATTTCAGAACTATGCTGTGATGCCAGGGCCTATTGTGATCACTCCACAGAGACGAAATGTGCCTTCCACCAAAATTTGGTTTGACTGTTGACAGTGAGGATGCCACACACGCACCAGGAGAGCATGAAAAGGTTTGTTACTCACAATGTGGCTTCCTGGGTAGGGTAGGACTCTCTCCCACGCTGGTCTCAAAGTGGCATTAGAGAGTGGAGAAATGATACTGGCCTGTGCTTTTCGTGTGGGTAGGAGGTGAGGCTGGGGTGAAGCTTCCCATGCACAGGGCAGGCCTTGTTCAGTTTGAACCTCCTGCTAGTGCCAAGGGAGGGAGCATGTGCACTTTCTTACCAGCTTGCCCAGATATAGGGCAGAAGGATAAGGGAGTGTGATGGTTGGCTTGAAAACTGGTAGCAGTGAAACATCATAAATGGAGTCAGACTCTTTACTACAGGACCCATTGCAAGTAGAATCGTTAGTGTGTTTCATGTTCTCTGACTCTACCTGGGACGTAGCACATCACATCTGTGAGGGATCTCAGGGCTCTAGGCAAATTGTTTGATTTTCCAGATGAAAATGACTGAGTACAATTTCACTATATTGTCCTGTCTTTGCAAATTCCAATGGAAGTTGGCTCAGAGGCTGGCTCCCCTGTGGCAAGCCCTAGGGCTGTAAGTTCTTAAAAACAATCTTGAACAAGGTTTTAAACTCTTGACTCTCAGAACCTTTGTCTATAAAATTCTTTTTTTTAATTTTATTTTATTATGTTATGTTAATCACCATACATTACACCATTAGTTTTTGATGTAGTGTTCCATGATTCATTGTCTGCGTATAACACCCAGTGCTCCATTCAGTACGTGCCCTCTTTAACACCCATCACCAGGCTAACCCATCCCCCCACCCCCCTCCCCTCTAGAACCCTCAGTTTGTTTCTCAGAGTCCATAGTCTCTCATGGTTCGTCTTCCCCTCCGATTCCCCCCCTTCATTTTTCCCTTCCTACTATCTTCTTTTTTTTTTTTTTTAACATATAATGTATTATTTGTTTCAGGGGTACAGGTCTGTGACTCATCAGTCTTACACAATTCATAGTGCTCACCATAGCACATACCCTCCCCAATGTCTATCACCCAGCCACCCCATCCCTCCCACCCCCCACCACGCCAGCAACCTTCAGTTTGTTTCCTGAGATTAAGAATTCCTTATATCAGTGAGGTCATATGATACATGTCTTTCTCTGTTTGACTTATAAAATTCTTATATAGTAATATCTACTGTGCTTTTGTTAGAGTCAAGGTTTCAATGGAAGAATGTTTATAAAGTGCCAGCACATGGTAGTGCTCTGTGAATAGTCATTGCTAGAGTCAGAACATAGTACCCTCTAGCTAAAAACCATTTGCTCTGGGCATATTTAAGAGAATACTCTTAAACTGTATAAGATAGGTAGAATATAATTATTTCATTCCATTTCAGAAGGAACTACTTACTTTATTTTCCTTTTTTTTGGCCTACAAACTCTGTCAAGGTATAAAACATTCCCATTACCCTAGGAAGTTCACCAGTGTTCCTTCCCAGGTACCCACCCTCTCCAGAAGCAACTGCTCTTTTAATTTCTGCCACTCTCTGGTAGTTTTGCCTGTTCCAGAACTTCATATAAATGGAATTATACATATTTACTCTTTTGTATGTAGCTTCTTTCATCTAGCATAATGTTTGGGAGATTCATCCATGTTGTATGTATTAGTAGCTCATTCCTCTTTATTACTGATTAGTATTCCACTGTAATTCACGATGAATATCATCATATATTTTAAAGAACCAAAACCAGGCATGGCCTCCAAAAGGAAACAATGCCCCATTATTGCCAGGTTCTGAACAATAGGGTGGAGAAATGGACACACATCTGAAGGAGAGTTGGCTGTACAGAAAATTTCATCTACCTCTCTCAGTTCCTCATTTTGCTTTGCCTGGGAATTCCCTAGCAGAGATGTTACAGAGCTTTAAAGAGTTTGACTTCTCAGTTGAGATGGTGTCAATTCCTCATAATTTTGTTTTCTACTTTAGTTCTTTTTTTTTCAAAGTGCTATTTTTTTCCTTTTTCTTTTATTGTAGGCTTTGCGCTTCTGGGAGGACACCCTTGTTTTCTTACCACACAAGATATTCATTTGGGTGTGAATGAAAGTCTCACGGACACAGCCCGGTTTGTAAATCTTCTCTTCAAAGCTTATTTCAGAAGTGATGAATTTCAAAAAGAAAATATGCTTCTCTTTAAATAAGGTTTTTTTTTTTTCCTCTCAGCATCCTTTGTACTGTTCTCTGTTTCCTCCTTTCTCTCTTTACCTGATGTTCTGAATGCTTCTCCCCTCATCCTCTGGTCACTTTCTATCTGTTAAGATAATTTTTTTCTTAGCAATTTGAAGAGGTTTCTGATTATAAAATTTCAAACTTAGGGAAACCTAGAAAGCGTCAAGTGTAACTCATATTTGACAGTTGAAGAAATAGATGTCCAGGGAAACTGACATGGTCAATGACTCATAACTTAGTTAGCATCCCAGAGCAGGTAATACTATTAACAGCTAACATTTATTGAGCATTTATTATGTGTTAGGCATTGTTCTAACTCACTTAATCCTATAACAACCCAAATAGATTGGCATAACGAGGTGAAACAACTTAATTAGGAATGTACTAGCTACTATAACATAAAATCTCAAAATGTCAGCATTGGGTGTTATACGCAAACAATGAATCATGGAACACTACACCAAAAACTAATGAGGTATTGTATGGTGATTAATATAACATAATAAAATAAAATAAAATAAAAATGTCAGTGGCTAACATAGTGTGGATATTCCTGATTGGTAAGAGGGAAGGATTAATTATTCATGTGGCCCTTCAGGGACTCTGAATGAGAATGGCTCTACCATTTTCAGCGTGAGCCTCCAAGGTTGTTCTGGGTGTTAACATCCCATCAGGACCTAGGGGAAGAGAGGATGGAGATGGGATACTTGCTTCAAACTCATCTTAGCAGAGAAGTGACACAATCACATCCACTCCCATTCTATTGGCAAGTACTAGTAGCTCATCCCTACTCAGATGAAAGTAGAAGTAGGAAAAGCCTCTTAACAATTATATTATAAAGACTGAAACATAGGCCCCCTGATTCCCCATGCAATGCTGTCACCATTATATCATGTTTGGTTGAGAAATACAAAGCAAATGTCTTTGTTTAAATATTTCGCCCTTGATATCAAAGACTAATGACTTTTTTTTCCTGAAAATGATGTGCCATCAGTAACTCCTCGCAACACTACTTTTTATGGTACCTGCTCTAGTATATACTAAAGAATCTACCCCATTTGAATTGCTAAAGAGATTTGAAATAACTCATCTTTAAGTCTTTTAGTGACATTATTTCAGATGGACAATGTTAGTATTAAGAAGTGTGGCGTTCATCTTCTGGATGCATGGAACTAAAAGAATAAATAAACATAAATGAGTTTTTTTTTTTTTCCAACTATGCTGCCACTGACTGGGATTACATTTGCCTACTAATTCTGCTTCCACAAAAGTAAACTATACTTTACTCAAATACAAATATTACAGGCTGGTTAAGGGATGAAGCCAGGGGCACATCCAGGAGAGAAGTTTCAGTAGGGATCCTCCATATAGAACCAAGAGAACGATGGTGAATAAATCCTGTGTGAAGTAGTGGTTGGAAAAGGATAAAGTTGGAGGAATAGCTGAGCATCCAATAAAGAGTTAAGGAGTGCATATTGGCAGCCAGAAAGAGGTCAGGACCCAGAAATCAGTGGAGTGGGACCCAAAAGCAAGAGACAAATAACCAAGCATGGGTTGAAAGCTGAGAATGAGTATAAACGTGTTCTTTGCTGTGCTTGCTGTCCACACAACAATTCCCACTTCAAGTCCTTAGTTAGAGGAGCTCTACACAGAACCTGAGAAAAACAATCTGCTCACAAGTTCTAACATAATTGGAACCTTTTAGTCTATATAATTAGTTCCATTGCTACATAGATATATGGATACATAAAAGTGGATCCATAGAATTCATTCTGATCGTTCCATCTTATCCAAAAGACTCTGAATAAAAATAATAGCTCCTCCCTGAAGGATGGGTTTCTTATACTATTATCTCTAAATCTTTGTAAAAACCTTAAAAATTATATATTATTGGCCCAGCTCTATAGATGACAAAACCATGACTCAGAAAAGAAATGGAGCTTAGCAGCTAAATCAGCATTTAGATCATGCTTTTTTTTTTTTTTTAAGGCGATGCTGTTTTGACTACCCCTACTACCTCTTATATATAGCCCACAAGAGGGCCAGTGAAATACATTATGGAAAGCATTGGCTTGCATGTCATGAAGTCCCCAAGACCACCCCCACGTTTGATGATTCACTAGGAGGATTCATGGACTCAGCATATAGTCATAATACTCACAGCTATGATTTATTACAGTGGAAGTATAAGCACAATCAATGAAGGGAAAATGCACATGTAGCAAAGTTCAAGGGAAACCAGGTGCAAGATTCTAAGAGTCCTTTCCCAGTGGAGTCACTCAGGACATGTTTAATTCCCTTAGTAATGAGTTGTGACAACACCTGTGAAATGTTACCAACCAGGGAAGCTCCTTAGAGACTCAGTACCCAGGGTTTTTATTGGGGGCTGATCACATAGCATCCTCTGTTTGACATATACCCAAATCCCGACTCTCAGAAGGAAAGCTGGTGTTCACTTTAAACCATATTGTTTATAAAAAAAAAAATTTAGGCACAGTGAGCCACTCTTATCAGTCCTGGAAACCCTCCCCAAATCAAAGTTCCCAGATGCCACCCAAAGGCCAACCTTACATGCAGGCCTTTCTTTAAAAAAAAAAAAAAATTAGGGCGCCTGGGTGGCTCAGTTGGTTAAACGACTGCCTTCGGCTCAGGTCATGATCCTGGAGTCCCTGGATCGAGTCCCGCATCGGGCTCCCTGCTCGGCAGGGAGCCTGCTTCTCCCTCTGACCCTCCCCCCTCTCATGTGCTTTCTGTCTCTCTCATTCTCTCTGTCTCAGATAAATAAATAAAATCTTTAAAAAAAAATTATTTATTTATTTGAGAGAGAGAGAGAGAGTAGGAGGATGGGCAGATGGGGAGGATCTCAAGCAGTCTCTGCTCCACGCTGAGCGCCGAGCCTGACACCAGGTTCAATCTCACAACCCTGAGATCATAACCTGAGCCGAAATCAAGAATCGGATGCTTAAGTGACTGAGCCACCCAGGCGCCCCGACACAGGCCTTTAAAAGGCTATTAGTCAGGCATGGATTGAAAATCACAAAGCTTGAGATCTAGTCCAAGCTTTGCCACTTACCTACTGTGACTCATAGCTGAAAACTTCCCTGGTTTATTTTCTATAAGATGAGGGCATTCTGAAAACTTCCCTTAGTTTACTTTTCTATAAGATGAGGGCGTTCTGATCCTTAAGGTCCAATTTATACTCTCCAGTGCATGTGAGTGTATTAGATATCAAGTGGTGGTCCTTACACAGAGGTGTATCCCAATGCAGAAAAATGCAGAATTCTGGGCCCCACACTCAGAAATTCTAATTCTACAGTGAGAGCTCAGATCGTTTTGAGGAATCTGTATTTTAACAAGCTCCTCAAATGATTCTTTTGCATGGGTGGCTGGACCACACTTTGCGAAACCCTGAATTAGAAGGCTGTGTAGTGATCCTGGGCTGTTGTGCTGTCAATCTATGGTAGAGTGTGAGTGAAGGGAATGGTAAAGAAGGGTCAGCTAATAAAATATGTATATGGTTTCATGATAACTGATTGTGAAGGGTACATTGATAGTGGAGGCAAAATGATTTCAGATTTGTTATTCTTAAAATATATGTGGACACATTAGCAGAAGCAGAAAAATGAAAGGAGTTTCTGCTTTGGAGAGCAGGTGCTAGATTAGGTATTAGATATGTTGCATTAAAGGCTGAACCTCCAATGCAAATGTCCACAAGCCACCGGAGATAGACCTTGGGTGAAGTTGAGAGCTGGATAAATAGAACTGTAAGCTCAGTGGTAGAAAATGAGCTCCAGAATCTCCCTGTGGGAGAACTGCAGAAAGCTGAACCTTGAGGACAGGTGCAGTTAGGGAAGGGCAGGGAGGAAATGCTTAGGGTACAAGGAGAATAAGGATAGTGCAATAACAGAAGAGGCTGAAATGGGCAATGGGGATGTCAGAAAGAGGGGCACAGTAGCTACTGTGGAATCTGACTTTCTTCTATGTACCCCGTTACTGCTTAATTTGCCAAAATATCTGACAAACAAGATATGGCTGAGATTCAGAAATTCAATAAATCTAAATTGAAGAAGACAAGAGAAATCCACTGCCTTTCACAGAAGCAATTGAACTGGAGAAGCAAGGAAGTGAATCTTAATGACATCTACCCTGCCAATATGCACTGTACAATCCATAGCAATTGCCTCTTTGCTTTCTGTGGAAGTCCAACTTTGTAAGATGCAGAGATTGGATGATGTTTAAATGACAGTGCTGGCCTTTTCAAATTAAGAGAATAGTGCACACCTCACACTGATTGATGGTGTTGCTTCTCCATCTGCCTGTCTGGCTACTTTGGGGGCCTGGTGGAATGAAAACAGTGACTGCCCATTGGTGAAAGGAGAACCTAAGGGGGAACACAGTGAATGTGGCAACAGGAAAAAAAAAAAAAAAAAAAGAAGGCAAAACTGGGCTAGTCTCCTAAAAGCTGTTAAGTGCAATTTCCAAAGTGTTAATTATTTAGTCAAATGATTTAATTATTTGTTTATTCAAAAATATTTATTGAATGCCTAGTTTTTCTTCCAGGAATTGTTTTAGCACTGACAATAAAATGCTGATCAAATCAAACAAAATCCTTGTTTGAGTGGAAATTATAGTTCAGTGGAAGAGGGCTTTCACTAAACAAAGAAATAAAGCATGAATAGAATAGCAGGTTGGGATACGTGCTATGATGAAGCAAAAGCAGGGTGATCTGTGGGTGGGGTGGGGCTGACTTTCGATAGCGTGGTCAGGAAAGGCCTCTCTCCGAGGAGCTGACAGTTGAGAACTGACTGAAAAGGCAGAGGCACGTATGCAAACCTGTGGGAAAATGCATCGCAGATAGAAAGAACTGCTGCTACAAAAGCTTAAGGCAAGAACAAGTTTAATGTATCCAGGAAGAGAAGGACAGCAAGCAATGTTTTAAAATTTGCAAGTAAACATATTTTAGATCTTCAGATAATTAAAAAAGTACCCTTACAAGTTGGTCCTGTCTTAGCCACCAAAGGAAAGATAAATCAGACCAAGAAGTACCTACATACACATTCAAAATAAAACGTATTGCTCTTTACTTTCTTGACTACAAGAATAAAACCTGTCCACTCTTCAAAATATTGTGGGCAAATTCTCCTTAGCTGAGTCTGAGTTCAGTATTGTGTAATCTGAGGGTGCTAATGGGGAATAAGGGGAGCACTGAGATGGAGCTGTTGGCTGATATTGTGGAAGAGCTGGTGTGTCGGGTTCCCTAAGATCACCCCCAGGTTCAAGAATTCATTAGGAAGGCTCACTCGTAGGACACAACATATGGTCATACTAATGGCTAAGATCCATTACCAAAAAAACCAAAACAAACAAACAAACAAACAAAAACATACAAAGGAAAATCAGCAAAGGAAAAAGGTGCATGGGGCCAAGTTCAGGGGAGACCAGGCACAAGCTTCCAAGGGTCCTCTCCCTGTGGAGCCACACAGGACGTGCTTAATTCCCCCCCAGCAATGAGTTGTGTCAAAACATGTGAAATGTTGTCTATCAGGAAAGCTTATTAGAGACTCAGTGCCCAAGATTTTTATTGAGGGCTGGCGACATAGGCACCCTCAGGCTAGCATAAACCCAAATTCTAGACTCCCAGAAGGAAGGGAAGTTTCCGGTATAATCCATAGTATTTATACAATTTAGGCAGTGAGCCATCCTTACTATTTCCAAGAATGGTGGAAACCCTCCAGAAGACCAAGTTCCCAGATGCCAGCCAAGGGCCAACCCTGCAAGTAGGTCTTTCAAAAACAGCCATCTCAGGACTGCTGTGTTAACTCATGTTTTGCACCGCTGGCTTCTCATCCCTTCTGGATTTTGCTAAATGTCCTTTACCTAGATACACTCTAACTGGTAAGGGAGTATATATTGCATCCATGGAAGGAGAGCCTCAAGAATTAAACTGTTTCCTCAGTTCAGTGTGGATCCCTGTAGGGCCAAGCTCCCAACAGACAGAATCAATCATTGCTCACTTCCCTCTTTTGAAAAGTCTCTTAGCAATTCTTTTCCATCCCTAACATATCATAAGACACAAAAAATACGTATTTTTTCATTTAAATTTGCTTCAGATTTGAGGGCGTTTTCAGATTTTGGCAATTCTCTGGTGCTCTACTGGGGTTAGAGTCCCACTCTTAACCTCTAAGCCTTCACTCTGGGCTTGTCCTTTTAGATGTGACACCCAGAAGTGACACCTTAGCATGACTGAG
This sequence comes from Neomonachus schauinslandi, assembly GCF_002201575.2. NCBI lineage: Eukaryota > Metazoa > Chordata > Mammalia > Carnivora > Phocidae > Neomonachus > Neomonachus schauinslandi. The sequence continues at coordinate 93,293,292 of NC_058419.1, read as the reverse complement.
ATCATGGATTCCTTGGAAGTTTAAAATTGGATGGAACTTCGCAACACCATGGGACATTATCTCTCCACATTCAAGGCTTTCTGTGTCTTCCATAATGATGGCTGTTGGTGTCTAATGCTCTGAGTCCGCCGTTGAAAGGGGTATAATAACTTTACACTCATCTTCACTTTCATACAGCACCTAGTGATGCAGCCTCAGGAACGATGTGTATGAAAGGCTCCACAGAAAACCAAACAGTGTAACCTTGTTCTACTCTAACTATTTTCCCTATAGACATAATTAACTTACGGTAGCAATGGCTAAAATGTGTTCCACCAATGTAAAACTAGTAGAAAGGAAAATCAGCAGAAACTACTGTATTTCTTAGGGCTGCCATACAAATGACCACAAGCTTGGTGGCTTAAAACAACAGAGATTATTCGCTCACAGTTCTGGAGGCTAGAAGTCCAGAATCAATGTGTCAGCAAAGCCATGCTGTCTCTGAAGGCTCTGGGTAGAATCCTTCCTTGCCTTGCCTAGCTTCTGATGGCTCTCGGCAATCCTTGGTGTTCCTTGGCTTGTAGCTGCATCCCTCCAAACTCTGCCTCCATGTTCACCTGGGCATCTTCTCTGTATGTCTCTGTGTATCCCCTCCTCTTCTTATGAGGATATTGGTTATCGGATGTAGGGCCCACCCTACTCCAGTATGACCTCATCTTAACTCATTACCTCTGCAAAGACCCTATTTCCAAACAAGGTCACATTTTGAGTTTCCAGGTGGATATGAATTTAGGGGACACCATTCAACCCACTACACAATCACACATCCACATGCCCCTGCAACAGCATGGAAAGGTTTCAAATCATAGTCATTCTGACAGCTCAAATAATGGAAGTTATAGAGGGATTTGTGGATGAGACACAGTCCTCAAGAGAAGGAGTGAACCACTATCATATTGAAAGGAATGTTTTAAAAAAGCTGGAATACTATTATCGAAGGTATTTATACAAGTGATATTAAGACCGAAAAAGGCAATCTTAGATTTCTTACTAAAACATTTTAAAATATTGCACCTAATTAGGTACTAATAAATTGATATATCTATAAATTGAAAATATGGCATCTCCATGAATCTTTACAGAGGTCACCAAAAAGCTAGCAGGCATGGCTGTTTTATGTTCTTGGGTAAATGGCAACAAAATTCAGTCCTTCACAACATGAACTATGACTCTTCATAGTATAGAGGCAGTTTCCCATAGTGTAAACTGCAGGGGCTTTGAAGCAAGGTTGGGCTTCAGTTTAAGTCACAACTCATACCACACTGGACTAGTTGCTTCTGAGTCTTAGGTTCCTCAGCTGTAAAATGGAGGTACAAATACTTATCTCAATGAGTTACATGAGGATGAATGAGATAATGGTTATAAAGGACAGGCACACAGAATAAATTCAAGCAATATTGACTGAACCAAGTTATGGCTTGATTCAATCTCAGTAAAGCTCTAATTTAATTCGAGACATCACTGTGGTTTCGTAGTCAGCTTACAGTGACCCAACACTGAAATTCCTATAGCACATTTTGAGGAGGTCATTCTCAATGCCATTATGCCCTACCCATTTATCCCTAAGGTCCTCAAAACTAGGCACTAATACCTAAGTCAAAATAATCTGGCCATTATAGAAGCTTTCATGAATAAATTGCATGTGGCAATTATTCAACATCCCTGGATTTCTTCTAACACCAGCCCATTTGAGAGGAGCCCATCTGCGTTTGCTAAAGGTATTATTTTGTGTCCTCATTGTTCTTATATTGATATAACTAAAATTATAACCTGGGTAGAGATATCAGAGCACTGGAATATTCTCCATCCTGGAGGGAGACTCAGTTAACCAGTTTATTCCTTGACCAATTTACTTTGGGGATAAAGTCTATGCCTCCTCTAAGGCCTTGGCCTGCTTCAATAAAAAATAAAAATAGGAACTATCCATTTTTTAATAATTATAGATTTCTCCGTGGTATTATGCATAGCCAAAAATTCCTCCCACTGCTTGCCAGTCAGCTATTCAACTGACTGGAGGTGTCACTGATAACAAACTGGAATTTAGGGGGCACACAATCTGATTCAAGGCAGGATAAGGACAAAAGGAAGAATGAGTGGCAGGACCCCATGAGAATACAAGTTCCGTTTGCTTTTGGCTTTTGCAACACATTCACCACGTTCCAATACATTTAGGAACAATTCAACTTCTAACAGCATCAGGATTATTGTATGATTGTCCATCTCACCAGTATCCATGTTTGCTCTTAAGATCTGGCCCAGGACACTATTGATGTTTTCTTTTCTGTTTTGTTGATTGTTTTGTTTTGGGGGTGTTTGTTTTGTTTTAATGTCTGTTCACCCAACCACATAGACTCTGCATCAGGCCTTCCTGGGGCCATGGGGGACTTTGCTCACGGTATTTTTTGCTTTGTTTTGCTTTGTTTTGTTTTGGCCTTCTGGGGGTTTTAATTAATTCCTAAAAAAGTTTTGATCTTACACCAAAGGTAAAAATATCAAAGAATAATAGAAATTCGAGGTCAGAAAGGTCTTTATGGGTTATTTAGATCAGCCATCCTTTTCATGCCTCCTCCACACCATTTCTTCAAAATTGTCCTCGAGTTTGCATGAAAATATCCACTATCAGGGCACTCTACATACCGTGCGATCTTGTCTCATTTTTATGCAGTCTGACTGTTCTGATAAGAGTTTATACAAACTGCCTGAGAGTTCTCTTCTACATTAACTTGAAATTGGTCTTACGACTCCTGTCAATGTTCTTCTGCTCTTTCATCTCTTTATAAACTCATTTTGAGTTTCGAACTTTTAATATGTTCGAAGGCTTCAATTCATTGCAGTTATTATTCCTATTGTTGCTCAAATTACCCCATATTTGGCCAATGTGATCCATCCTCAAGTTGGCTACTGGGTCATTTTGACATAACTCTATCAGGCTTTGATAACGCCCTTGCTTTTTGATATGGCAAAATGTTCCAGGCTCATCTTATACATTTATTTACCAAGGCTAAGAATTAGCCATTGCTCTAAGAAGCCTTAATTCATTCTCAATTACTTTCAAAATCATGTTTGGAAGAAATGTTCTTTTTTGAACGATATGAGGTTTTTTCCCTTGGTTATTATAGTAATCATCCTTTTGGTAGAAAATACTAAAAGAGATAGAAAAATATAGATAGAACCACCAATACTGCCATCATCCTGAAATAATCAATGTTAACATTTTATCTCCTGAACCATCTTTCCATTTAAAGTCCTATGCCTCAGAAAAGAGGTGATGGGGGTAGGGGTAGGGGGAATAGACCACATTTTAAACATTTAAGTAAAATCAAGTTGAATAGATGTTTTAACTTGTGGATTGTTTTTTATAAACCCTAATATTGGCCATTGAACATTCAGAGGAAAGTGATACATGTGAGAAACTTTAACTTTGGGTAATTCGGATTTTGCAAAAGCTGTTTTGCTACCATCGTTGACAGAGGCCCAAGATTGTCTACAAAGCTGCAGGAATCCACCAAATGGCAAACAGAACTCTATATATTCAATGGAAATGAAAAGGGACAAAAATCAAGTCATTATAGAGCTAGAGAGAGTATTTTAACTTGTCAGCCTTTCATTTGTAGCACATATAACTCAGCTCTTACAATGCTTAAAGCTGGGGTTTCAAATTGATGGAGAGGCATAGAAAGCCCAGATTACCGTTAATGGCTCTGTAAGTCCAGCTCTAGTTATAGCTTTGTCATTGTTTCCAGTGAAAAGGTTTTTTGTTTGTTTGTTTTTTTAAAAAGATCTTTAGTAACCTGGAGGAAGAAAAATAAGAGTGGTAATTTCTTTATGATTTATAGCAACTTTAAACATTAAGTAGAAAGCAGCATCATTGACAAAATAATAGAACCAAGTAAGTAAAGGTCTTTACTATCTTTGTTTCCATAAGTGATTCCAGTGTGAAAACAATCTGGGAGCTGTTCCTTTGCCCCTTGTATCATTAATTCTATTTCACCTTCAGCTTCTGTGGTGGAAGGATAGAAGTGGCATTTTCTATCAAGCTTTGTCGTACTCCCTTTTGCCCAGAGATGCTTGAATGTCCACGGGGCTTTCTGTGCCTAAAGCCATGGACCCTACTTTTTGTACTTTGTTGACAGTCCAAAATATTAATCTTATGAATTTATCAAGCATTTGGCATTCCTTTAAACATAAAAGAGTTAGCATTCCTTGGTGGTTCTCCAAGTGTGGTCCCCAAGCCAGCAGCATAAGCAGTGTCTGGGAGTTTGTTAGAAATGCAAGTTCTTTGGGGCCCCAACCCACACCTACTGAATCAGAAACCCAACTGACTGTGTTCCAACAAGCCTGCCTGGTGATTCTGACGTGTGTTCAAGTTTCAGAACAACTGCTTTAAACAGTCACATACTACTTAACCAATATATCAAATACATATTAAATGAACAAAACAAGTCTCCTCAACCGTTTAAACACCGATTGCAAACTTAAATCAAATGCTTTTAAACATTTAACTTAATCACAAGCCTAGCATTTTTGATTTCCTTGGATGCTCTGAACATTGTAAAAAGGAAAAGACACAGATAAAATAGCCCATTGATTACAGAGCTGATTAATATTTTAACAACAAAACTGGGCACCACGCTATAAATATCATAGATGTTTTACATTCTTATCCCTACTTTTATTCTTATCCTTATATGGCCCTGGAATTGAAACTTCTCTACATTGCTGGTTTGTTAGGAATTCTACAAAAGACTACTCTGACACCTTTTCAGGACTTATCTCTGTAATTTTACCAAACTGGGAAGAAAGAAAAAAAAGAGTATCTCAGGAGGGTAGGGAATGCAGGTTAAGTGGATTGCTGAACACTCAGTTTTGGTTGGGTTGTGGTAGTTCAAGATGAACTAAACTCACATGGCTGGCCACGAGGCTGAATATATTTTTAGCACATCACTTTCACTTTTTAGCATGGATCTATATTGGTTTCCTATTGGTGCCTTAACAAATTACCACACACTAAGTGACTTCAAACAACACAAATTTTTATCTTATACTTCTGGAGGTCAGATGTCTAAAATGAGGCCACAGGTTTGTGTTCCTTCTGGAGGCTCCAGGGGAGAATTCAAGTCCTTACCCTTTCCAGCCTTCCTCCATCTTCAAAGCCAGCAGCACAGCTAGCTAGCATCTTCTCTCTTTTCTGACTGACCTCTTGCCTCTCTCTTATGAGGACCTTGTAATTATATTGGGCCCACCCCAGGATAATCTCTCTGTCTCAAGACCCTTAATTTAATCATATCTACAAAATTCCTTTTGCCATCTAAGGTAACCTAATCACAGGTTCCGGGTATGAGGACATGGGCATGTTTGGGTGGGGCAAGACTCTGTCTACCATAGGATTCTGATTTTAGTTTTTTCATACAGATTCTGACTTTTCACAGAAATTAAAAGATAAGGTATCCTTTAGGTTTTATTTTCTTTGTTTTTCATCTCTGGCAGACCCACCGCAATTTCTTCATGATATATTAACCTGGCCTGGTTTGGATATTTTAAAATATATGCCTTTCTTAATGACATTGTTTTATAATTAGTCGGGTCATCAAGAAGTTTTATTCCTAGGGAGGCAGGAAGGTGAGTCTGAAAATTTAGATTCTTCTTCAGGACAGTTAACTAAGTTATTTTGGAATAAATGGTCATATCGTCTTTCTAATTGGAAACTGTATATGGCAACTGGTGCTAGTTAACTGCTAGACTCCTTTTCTACTTCACTTTATATAAAACCTCAATGCTGATGACATCTGCTCATTTATGTTAGTTTCTACCATTTCTAGGAATTTGGCTTATAAGTTAATGTAATTCTTTGTGATTTACACACATTAAAAATGGTATGTATCTATGCTTTATAAACAGAAATATACTAATGGATCATTGAACACTACATCAAAACTAATGATGCACTATACAGTGGCTAACTGAACATAAAAAAAAAAAAGAAATATACTTAACAGGAACCCATAAAAGATCTATCTGTATAGTTATATATAAACACCTTCTTACTTAGTAAATAAATTCAAATGTACATGGTAATAGTCATTCTTCACTGATACTACAATTATATTTTTGTACATTTTTTTGTATTAACTCTTTATTAGCATGATGGACTTTTACAAGTGCAACTTGTTTTATTTGATGATTTTTATTACTATAGGTGATCACAACTTGACAAATGGGAGCCTCTTTAAGTTGATTTTTTCTCCTTTTAGCACTGCCTCTACCATTTTAAAATCGCTTTTGCCTCCTGGAAACAACAGGGTCTTATAGATCTATACTGATTTTGTCCAGCCTAAGGACATAGAATCGACTATCCTGTAATAGTTTCTGGTTCCCTTTTTTTTTTTTCTTAATAGAACAATATTAAGACCAAATTCTGGGCACTAGGGATACTTAGAAGTGTTGAAGAGGAAAAGATTATAGCTATTGCTGCTGCCATGGGACTGTTCCTGGTAGCGACTGAGCTGAAAGGAAAATACGTCTTTTTTTTTAAAGATTTTATCTATTTATTTGCTTAGAGAGAGAGAGCAAGTGCACGGAGGGGGAAAGGGAGAGAGAGAGAATCTCAAGCAGATCCCATGCTATGCGTGGAGCCTGAGGCAGGGCTCGATCTCACAACCCCAAGATCATGACCTGAGCAGAAATCAAAAGTCGGCCACTCAACCAACTGAGTCACCCATGGCGCCCCGAAAATACCTCTTTTATAAGTGTATAAGATCTTGTTCTTTCCAGTATAGCATATCATGTTGTTAGTTCTTACTTTTCTTATACTATGGGATTTCAGCAACTACTAAGACTTTCTGCCTCTCCATTGTTCCATCTCACAGCAGAATATCCCACTCTCCTCCCACCTCCTCTCTCTATTTTTTTTTTAGCAATTTTTTTTTAAAGATTTTATTTATTTATTTGTGTGAGAGAGAATGAGAGAGAGAGCACATGAGAGGGGGGAGGGTCAGAGGGAGAAGCAGACTCCCTGCCGAGCAGGGAGCCCGATGCGGGACTCGATCCAGGGACTCCGGGATCATGACCTGAGCCGAAGGCAGTCGCCCAACCAACTGAGCCACCCAGGCGCCCTCCTCTCTCTATTTTTGAGGACAATGGTTCTCAGTCTTGTTTTCATATAGGAATAACTTGGTAAGCTTTAAAAATATCGATGTGAATTCTCCACCATATCTTCGGCTTTAACTTTCCAAAGGGTAGAATATGGCATCAGGATTTTTATACCTCCAGAGGTGATCCTAATGGGTAGTCAAGGTCATGAACCTCTGTTTTAGGTGTTGGGCAACCTCAGTAAAGCAGACCAGGTACTCTCCCATAAGATTCTACCATACAGTTTCCTGGGATACCAAGTCCATATTATAAACAGGGCAAGTAAATGTATGCTTGCCTTTTGGCTGCTTTGCTTTGAGAGCTCTTGGGATTGTTCAAGGGAGGGAACCACAACTGCCCTTTTTCAATCATCTTGAAAACTTCATGTCTATAGGGCATTGACTTCTCCAACTGCTCCCCTCATGTCTCCCTCTTTCAGCCTCATCTTTCTGCATTCTTTCCTAATCTTGCTCTAATTACTTCAAGGTTTGCAAGGCCTTGGTTTCCTTATCATTGAGGTTAAGATAACATTTACATGTAATACACACTAAATCTAGCAAAACTCACCAATACATTGTAAAGTTCTTGAAACCGTAAGAGGTTGGAGGCCCATGGTTCTAGCTCCCTAAAATTATTTGAGAAGCTACAATAGAAGTAAAATCGGACTTCCCTTCTGAGATTCTAGAAGGTCAACTGCAATGGTTAATCCAGATTATTTTTTATCCTATTGTTACACAATTTAGGAAGTGATGCATATTTAAAGAAGTCCTTTCCAGTCAAACACTCCTCTACATCTCTCTCTCAGAGGATTTTAGGTATCATAAAGATAACCAATTCTTCTGAAATAGGGAATTGATAAGTGATTACAGTTATAAACCTTAGTGGGATATCTACCTTCATCTAAGTGACTTCGTCATGATAGAGTTAAAAGCCTGCATTCCATACCATGAAGCATCAGTATATCTGTACTGGGGAGGCAATTTTTATTAAGATCTTGAAGAAAAGGAAGAAGATTTAAAATTCTTTTAACATAAAGCTTTTGCCTTAGAACAGTGGTTCTCAACGTTTGTAAGGTTATCTGAGTTACCTGGGAAACCTGGTAATAGTACAAAGACCCAGACTTCTCCCCTATTTCAGGAGCTTGGGCCTCTGTAGTTTATTAGTTTTTTATTTAGTTCTGATACACACCAAAGTTTGGGAAACATTGCCATAGGTCATCAGATGGCTCAGGGCCTGGTTATTCTAATGAGGGAGGCCTTAATGGAGTGGATTATTCACTTCTTAGGATTTCAGATGCCTTTTTCCTTCAGTTGAACTAGAAAGCACTCCCTACCAGAGATTATGGACAAAATCTTGTTTTTGTGGGCTGCCATCCCTTGATAGTTTTTTTTGGCCTGGTTAGGGTTCTAAGAAAAGAACGGATGGTACTTTTAAAAATATGGTGGCCTCAATTCTGTCTTTATTAGGCATCTCAAACTTTAACATGAAAATTGTCACCTGGAAACCTTGTTAAAATGCAGCTTCTGATTCAGTAAATCTGGGTGGGGCCTGTGATTCTGCAGTTCTTTCTTTCTTTTGTTTCTGGGTGGGGCCTGTGATTCTGTAGTTCTTTCTTTCTTTCTCTTTCTTTCTCTCTCTCTCTCTCTTTCTTTTCTGCAGTTCTAACAAGTTCCCAGGTGATAATGATGCTGTTTATCTGAGGAGTGAGGTGCTAGCTTTGGTTGTCAACCTTGGATGCACATTGGAATCTCCTGGAAAGTTTTTAAAAAATACTGATCCCTAGGTCCTATCCCTAGAGATTCTATTTTTCTGACAATAATTGATAGAGATTACGGTCTGGGCACCAAGAATTAAAAAAAAAAAAACTCTCTAAGTGACTTTTATATGCAGCAAACATTTGAAAACCCGTCTTAGACATCCATCAAACATCATTTGTTTTGCAAGAGAAACTCTAAAGTGGCTCTTTCATTTACCTCTTTCATGCTACAATATACAATGTGTTTAGATAGTTAAGAGCACTGGATTCCAAATCTTGACCCCTCCACTGATGCCCTGCCATGGGAAGTTTTCTTTCTTTCTTTCTTTCTTTTTTTTTTTTAAGATTTTATTTATTTATTTGACAGAGAGAGAGAGACAGCGAGAGAGGGAACACAAGCAGGGGGAGTGGAAGAGGGAGAAGCAGGCTTCCCGCAGAGCATGGAGCCCGATGCGGGCTTCGATCCCAGGACCCTGGGATCATGACCTGAACCCAAGGCAGACACTTAACGACTGAACCACGCAGGCACCCTGGAAGTTTTCATCAGAAGTGGTCAAATAAGAAACATAAAGATAATATAGTGAATTTCATAACCTAATTTAATTCAATTTCAAGGATCATTCTTTCAGATTAGGTCATTCATACCTCTTTTGGCATTAAAATGCCCTTTCTTTTATTAAATGAAGATATTAACATATTATCTGTGTATAATTGCTTGTTGTTTTATGCCCCTAATTTGCTAAGCAAAAAGTTGGCAATCTTATGATCTCCATGTGTTTTTGGAAATTGTGCTGATCCATGAAATCTGAAAATCTGGGAACTATGGGTATGAGAAATCTATGAAAATTTGAAAAAAATGTGAATATTGTTACAGGGAAATGGTTTTCAGTATTTGATTCTCTAATCTCTGATATTGTTACAGGGAAATGGTTTTCAGTATTTGATTCTCTAATCCCTGGGGGCAAGGAGCTTTTTTTGTGGTTCTTGAATTTTATAAGCACCAACAGTTTTCTACCGACTGAGGTAAATAATATATCTCAGATATATAAGAGGGACTCATTTTCCAAATATATGATAATTAAAATACAAATTTATGAAGACCTTACTGAATATATACTAGCTTTAGTTTTTATGCATTAAAAAAATTTTTTTTAATCTTTTTATTCAAGTATAATTAACAGACAGTGTTATATTACTTTCAGGTGTACAATATAATGGTTCAACAATTCTATACATTTCTCAGTGCTCACCAAGATAAGTGTACTCTTATCCCCTTTATCTATTTCACCCATCTCTCTACCAACCTCCCCTTCTGGCAGCCACCAGTTTGTTCTCTGTAGTTAAGAGTGTTTTATTGTTTGTCTCTTTTATTTTTTGTTCATTTGTTTTGTTTCTTAAATTCCACATATGAGTGAAATCATATGGTATTTGTCTTTCTCTGACTTATTTCACTTAGCATTATAACCTCTAGATCCATCCATGTTGTCGCAAATGGCAAGATTTCATTCCTTTTATGGCTGAGTAATATTCCATTGTGTGTGTATATATATCTATATATCACATCTTCTTTACCCATTCATCTATTGGTAGACACTTGTGTTGCTTCCATAATTTGGCTATTGTAAGTAATGCTGCAGTAAACAGAGGGGTGCATATATCTTTTTGAATTAATGTTTTTACTTTCTTTGGGTGAGTACCCAATAGTAGAATTACTGGATCATACAGTAGTTCTATTTTTAACTTTTTGAGACATGTTCATTCTCTTTTCCACAGTAGTTGCACAATTTGCATTCCTACCAACTGTGCATCAGCATTCTATTTTTTCCATATCCTTGCGAAAACTTATTATTTCTCATGTTTTTGTTTTTGATTTTAGCCATTTGGACAGGTGTAAAGTGATACCTCATTGTGGTTTGATTTCCATTTCCCTGATGATTAGTGATGTTGAGCATCTTTTCATGTCTGTTGGTCATCTGTATATCTTCTTTGGAAAAATGTCTATTCAGGTCCTCTGCCCATTTTTTAATTGGATTATTTGTGGGTTTTTTTTTTTTTTTGGTGTTGAGTTACAGCTTCTTTTGACATGGTAATAATATCTACTACTTTTTTGATCTCTTACTATGAATAAGGCATTGTACTGTACACTTTAAATAGGTAATCTCATGAAATCCTCACAACTCAATAGAATAGATATTATTATTATGATTTTAAAGATGAAGAAACTCAGTCACAGAGAAATTAAATAACATTTCCAAGGTCACACAGCTAGTAAGTTACAGAACCAGAATAAGAACCCCAAACCAGATGGTTTATAATCATGACTATATTTACTCTAACTACTATCATGAGAGGCTTTCCAAATTTTTTTGTCATTAAAAAGAATTCTTTAAAACTGGAATGGTTAGAAGCCTCTGTTGTAGAGGTTTCCCTTTAAATAATAAGAAACCAAGATTTTAAACCAAAGGCTATCTTTGCTAGTCTTGCAAGGTTGAAGATTTAGCTGAGGAACCACCATCACTCTGATGCATGGAAAAAAGTTAAAATCTGGATCCCAGGCTTTCCTTCCAGATATTTTCATGTGCAAAGTTGAGGCAATGTGTTGTAATGGTAAGAACATGGACTTTTTTTAGATTGATTTATTTATTTGAGAGAGAGAGAGAACGAATGGGGAGAAGGGCAGAGGGAGAAAATCTTCAAGCAGACTCCCCACGGAGCACAGAGCCTGATGTGGGGCTCAATCTCACAACCCTAAGATCATGACCTGAGTGGAAACCAAGAGTCAGACACAACCGAATGAACCACCCAGATGCCCCAAGAACATGGACTTTTGACGTCAATTGACTTTGGGTTGAGTATGAACTCCTCCAACTTAATTAGCTGTGTGATCTGGGGCAAGTTTCTTAACCTCTTTGTGTCTCAGGTCCTTCAGCCATAAAATGAGAATAATAACATTCATCTTTCTGTGTGTTGTTTGCATTCATAGCCATGATTTGGTTCGTGTTGCTTTTTTGGTGGATTTTTGTGTTTACGATGTTGAATACTTTCTGTCTTTTTCAGAGATGCTGATAGCTATACAGGGTGCAGGGACAAAGGCTGAATGCCTTCTCAGGCTTGGCCCCTACAGGAGTTTATTGTGGTCTGTGTCATTCAAGTTCATGGAGAAGTAGACTCCAAAATGGAATTAGAGATGCAAGAGATTTATAGGGTGAAAGAACTGTGAAGGATGGAGGGAGGAAGCAGGAGTAGGCAGGGAAAGCCTTCAGACCACAACGCAGGTCCTACCCCAGTGAAGGGAAAAGAGGGAAGAAGGAGGAGCGTAAAAAGAACCTGAGACTGCAGCACAGCTCTGAGAAAGCCTTGGCCAGGCCAATGGGGGACCTCAGAGCAAAGACTGCCCATTGGAGCAGCCCCATGTCAGGCACAATCGCTCTGCTCTGGTGCCCCCACTGGGCTCAGCCATTGGCTGGGAATAGCGTGGGGGGAGCGTGTCCTTAGTGGAAACCCTACAGCGTATCCTAAAAGTACAGCAGCTGGGGGTTGTCAGCTAATGGGATTACTCCCAGAAGGTTTCCTCTGGTGCGGCGATCTGCGTGTGTACCTTCATGGCTGCCACACAGGTACTTTCAATTTTACAATGTATACACGTCTGGGGGATGATGTCAAAGAAAATGAGCCACATGCCAGGTCATTAATGTTTCTCTGTATACCTTGTTTTTCGTGTTGTCCCTTTTAAGTTTACCAACTGCCCCTTATCAATTATAATGCATCATCATAACTTGTTAGGCCCTCAATTGTTTTCTTATCTCTGTAAAAAGTAGTAAAATCAGTGGTCACTGGATGAGATCAGTGGAACAACATCTGGCTTCTATAATGACTACATGTTTAATATTGCTTCTATTTTTTTTAGATTTTATTTATTTGAGAGAGAGAGATAGTATGAGAGAGAGAGTACAAATGGGGGGAGGCGCAGAGGGAAAGGGAGAAGCAGACTCCCTGCTGAGCAGGGAGCCCTGAGGTGGGGCTGGATCCCAGGACCCTGGGATCATGACCTGAGCCAAATGCAGATGCTTAACCAACTGAGCCACCCAGGCGCCATAATATTAGCTTTTAAATCTGTCATGTTGATAGGTAGCTGTAACTTAGCAAAAATTCTAATTTGTTAGTGTTTTTTCCTGTTTGAGATCATGTTTAAAGAAGGAATTATTAAGCATGATTAACTTAGATGATCTTTTCTTGGTTTCCTGCAGTGTGTTGTCTAGCATGACAGATGCAGTGCTGGCTCGAGTGTACAAACAATCAGATCTAGATACCCTGGCTAAAGAAGCATCCATCCCAATCATCAATGGGCTGTCAGATTTGTACCATCCTATCCAGATCCTGGCTGATTACCTCACGCTCCAGGTTGGCTTATTTGTTTGCCTTACACAAGCGCAAAATAAATAAGTTGTTCCCGACTAGCTCTAAATGGAATGATTTAAATCATGGTATTGTTGTTTTGTTTTCAAATATCATTTTGGCAAAGAATTATAGTGTATGTGTGAATACTAGATCTCCAAGGGAGACGGGGCATTTAAAAAACAGATCATCAGATCCTTCTGTTCACAACTCAACTCCCAACCTCTTTTAGCACCCCCCCAAACCCCTCTTCTCTCAATCATTTTGGTTTTTGGTGACATATTTAACACAATGGATGAATAGAGAATGCTGGTGCATACAGAATCGAAAAGCTTTTTTAACGCTACATGTATCCGGCTCTGTGGCTTGGGAGTGAAGACTGGCAGAGTATGCTTTGAATATTCAAAATGGTCAACTACCAGATCACTTTCTGAGAAGGAGGTCGTTTTCTATCATTTTAATAAACTAATTGTTTGAGACTGGAGTTAAGAACACGTAGAATTTATAGAATTGAGGCAAATTTAGCCTTGTCCTCTTAAATTAGAAACTTGAATAACTTTGAAAATATTCATCTCATTTGGTTTGCCACAGCCAATCTACATGGTCTTGCCACCGGGAATCCTGACAACCATGGTTTCTGTGTCGATGGACTGTCCTGGGAAGACAGGGAAAACTGGATAGGTCCATATTTCTCCTTATTTGAATAAGCCACACACATATTAATGTGAAGTTAAACTCAAAATGAAATGGAACTCTTTGGTGATGAGGATAAGATTCATGCAGAGAAGATGATACAGCAATGTCAGATACCAAGTGGCTGCTTGCAGCTGTGGCTTTACATATATGCCAGATAATTTAATGCTTCCCCCTGGGGCTTCATCATTACTAGATTACAAATTTGTTGTAGGACAATAAAATTTCCTATTCACCATATTGTCCCCTGCAGGACCTGGTGCAATGCCTTCATACAGAAGATACTCAAAACAGTAGTTGAATGAATAAATAGCAGCTTATTAAGAACATGGCATCTAAATCAGATGGACTTGGATTTAAATCCAAGGTTCGCCATGTAGTAGTTCTGTATCTCAAAGTTGCTTAGCCTTTCTCTTTTTAAAATATTATCTTTATGAATATATAAAATCTGTGAAACCTACAGACAGTTCAAGAAAAAAAAAAAAAAACACCCTTGTGCCCATTACATAGTTTTGTCAAATCTTACTTTAGAATTTTTTTGTTTTTAAACAGAGTTGAAGCCTACTGTGTAACTCTCCCTGATTCCATTTCCTTTCACCCCACAAAGAAATTATTATCCTGATGTTTGTATTTATAATTCCCAGGCATGTGTTTATACTTTAACTACACATGTCTATATCTGTAAACAATCAAGAATATTAATGGGCATGTTTTTTAACTTTATATAAATGCAAACATAGACACCATGTTCCACTGTTCCAGATGCATTGTTTCCCCATTCTAATACCAATGAATGTAAGCTCCATAAAGGTAGTGATTTTTTTTTTTTTTTTTGGTCTCCTTTCTTCATTGTTCTCTCTCCAGGGCCAAGGAAAGCCTCTGGACATTGATGGCACTCAATTTGTTGAATGAATGAATGAATGAATGAATGAATACAACAAAGATTCAGATTTGAAATGTATGAAACTATGAGTCTCTGTATGAGTTCATATGACGTCATGGTTTAAGATATTAAGTCGTTTTGCTATTTGTTGTGATTGTACATTCATGTATTGAATTGCTCTGTATAATGCAAAAAAAAAAAAAAACAAAAAACAACCAAAACCTAGTAGTTTATTCATTCCAACAAAGCTTTAAAAATGAGGTGAAGACTGTTTCCTTTATTTTAGCCTCAATAATTTTTTCACATAAGTGGATTTCCTCCTGGATGTAATCTTCTCCTCCCTTGCCTCTTAGGAACACTATGGCTCTCTGAAAGGCCTCACCCTCAGCTGGATTGGGGATGGGAACAACATTCTGCATTCCATCATGATGAGTGCTGCAAAATTTGGGATGCACCTTCAGGCGGCTACTCCAAAGGTAGGGGGACTTTCTGCCTTGACACTAAGCCCTTCTTAAATGAAAACAACCTCTCTTCCATTCAAGGAAAGCACAGGTGAGCCCACAAACTTAAAGCTACGTTACCAGCCTTACTATTACAGCTATGTGGCCTCTGGAGTGCCCATTTCCCTCCGGAGTGCCCATTTCCTCTGGAGTGCCCATTTCCCATCTTGGCTGATGCCTCTCATCTGTGAGGCTTTCCTAAAAGCCTCTCTGAATTATCCCTCTGACTGCCCTGAAACCAGCCATTATGATGACTGGCATCCTTGTGCACTGCTACCACAAAGGCTGAAGAAAGCAATGAAATCCAGACAGCATAGAGTTCCCAAGGCATGGAGAGAATGTTGTCATTTTTCTAATACTGCAATTTAGTAGAAAAATGTCAATCTAGTGTGAAGGTCACAGTGATGGCATCTACGCCAGCTTATATTTCAAACTCAACTCCAGCAGCCTTGCGGCTTTTTAAATCTGAGTCCCAGGCGGCTGTGAAAATGCCCCCTATATACTTCCTGCTCTGCTGCTAATCTCACACAGCATGTACAGGAGGCATGACTTCTTTCATGGGTCCAAAGTAACCCTTTTGATATGTAAGAAGCTGGTAATGGTTGCTGTCTCTGAGAAGGGGAACTGGGAGGTTCAAGGACAGAGATAGGAGGGAGAATTTATTTTCATGGTATATCCTTTTATATGGTTTGAATTTCTTAACATGTTTATATTTTACCTACAAAATGACATAAATCCATAAATAAATACACCCAAATAAAAAATATAGATGCCCCAAAGAGAAGCCCTATGTTAAGATGCCCCCAGTCTCATACAAAATAAATAGGCATTTTAGAGGACAAAAATTAACCCTCCAAGAGACTCATACACAAACCAGTCCTGAAGGATCCCCACAGAACCTTTTAAATATCCCATCACTAATAAGTCAAGCAGAGAAAGTCAATTATCATAGGGTTTCTCTTATTTGTGGAACATAAGAAATAGCATGGAGGACATTAGGAGAAGGAAGGGAAAAATGAAGGGGGGAAATCGGAGGGGAAGACGAACCATGAGAGACTATGGACTCTGAGAAACAAACGGAGGGTTTTAGAGGGGAGGGGGGTGGGGGGATGGGTTAGCCTGGTGATGGGTATTAAAGAGGGCACGTACTGCATGGAGCACTGGGTGTTATACGCAAACAATGAATCACGGAACACTACATCAAAAACTAATGATGTAATGTATGGTGATTAACATAACATAATAAAATAAAATAAAAAAAAATACCCCATCACTACTATTTCCCCATTATGTTTCTGATTGGCTACTAATATCCAATCAGGAGTCTTTAAAGGGAAAACTCCCCTAAACAGAGACTGCTTCAGAAACAAAGTGAAAGATAGAATTGGCCCTCTCATTAAGAGATGACTATTCACAATTACTGTGCACTAGTGTGTTTCTGGCAAGGCATGTGTTTGCTGTTATCTCAGTAGTGAGTGCGAGGGTTCACTCTGATAAGCTAAGACATCCAGAGGCAAATACGTCAGGCCTAAAAATCACTCCCTGCTTCTGCTTCTTGAGTTTGAGATGTTTATTTGCCAATCACCAGGAACATGAATTACACAATGTGGGTTAATGCCTGAATTTCTCTCGTAGGAAATACCCAAATCCCCAAGGCTTTCATGTGCTCTTCACCCCTTCCTGCATCAGTGTCTTGGGCTGGGTTCCCCACAAGGGATTTGATGAGGATTTGTGTACAGGTGATTTATTAAAGAAGTACTCCTAAGGAAGACCTGTAGGAGAATAGGAGAAGAACAGAGAAAGGGAAGAATCTAAGCAAGAGGGCCATTTATAGTCACCAACCATCCCGGTTTGCCTAAGATGGAGGGATTTCCAGGAACATCGGACAATCGGTGCTAAAACCAGGAGACTCCCAGGCAAACCGGCATGATTTGGTCACGCTTGTGCCATGTCAGGCACCATCCTACAGAAGGAAGCTTCAGCCTGATCCCACAGGTGAGCTCAGGAGCGTAACTTATGCCCCAGAGTTGTCTCAACCTGAGGCAAGGAGGGTGGGCTTTCTTTTTTTTTTCCTTAAAGATTTTATTTATTAAAAAGATAGAGAGAGAGAGAGAGAACACGAGCGAGGGGAGGGGCTGAGAGAGAATCCCAAGCGGGCTCCACACTGAGAGCCGATGCAGGGCTCGATCTCAGGATCCTGAGATCATGACCTGAGCCAAAATCAAGAATCAGATGCTTAACCAACTGAGCCACCCACGTGCCCCCGAAGGTGGGCTTTCATCCTTTGAACCAGTCATTGGTCAAGGGCAGCAAGGGGAAGTAGGGTGGTAAATCCCCTGGCACTTTTGGTAGGAAAAGCAGCTGGGTAGCCAGAGGGCTGTCTTCTGAGGAAGAGCTGCAAGTGCTGTTAAAAGCCCATTGAAATGGGGAGAGGGAGCAAAAGCTATAAAAAGGTGCTATCCTAGGATGGTACCTGGGTAGAGCACCGGCCTTGTCCGCTGCCTCCTGCCAAAGAAAAAGGAAACAAAATGCTCTTCCCTAGTGCTCTTGCTGAACCAGTTTGAGTCAATGCGCCCTGCTGCCTTAGTTTGCAAGGGCTGCCATAACAAAGTACCACAAACTGGGTGGCTTTGAACAACAGAAATTTATTGTTTACAGTTCTGGAGACTAGAAGTCCAAAATCAAGATGGTGGCAGGGCCCACGCTCTCTCTGAAGCCTCTAGGAGAGGATCCTCCTTGTCTGTCTCCACAGCCCCAGGCTTCCTGGGCTTGTGGCTGCATCCCTCCAGTCTCTGCCTCCATGTTCTTGTCTTTATGCCTGTGTTTCTTTATACAAATGCCCCTCTTCACAGGAGGACATCAGTCACGTTAATGTAGGCCCACCCTAATCCAGCACGACCTCATCTTAACTCATTACATCTGTGAAGACCCTCCTAAGTAAGGTTACATTCTGAGGTTCTGGCTGAGAAAGAATTTTGGGAGGATACTATTCTACCTAATACACTTGCTGTAGAAGGAATGGCGGGCACGGACCATAGCATGTATTAGAAACCACCCTATTATAGTAAACTGTGGGGACTCAGAGAGAGAACTCTTACAGCAGATAATTCTCTTTCATTCAGCATAAACGGAAATGAAGGGTCAGATCCGACATGTGCTTAAGGCGGTTCTTCTTCACTTTATGGGAAAAGTTAGCACACTGTCACTACAAATCCAGTTTGAAGAAAGGCTCTGTATTAATGCAAACTATGATTGCATTTGGTTTTTACAGTGAAAACATATCTTAACAATAACTGTTACCTGCTAGAAGATGTTTCTGGAGAGGCTTTATTCTGTTGGAAAAATATAGGATTTAAACATTTTATGGTGTGTCAGAGATGTTTTATTAACACCAAAGGGAAAAATTTGAGTCTTACAAAGTAGGTTCAGTATTGTTCTTATGCAGAAACTCATTTAAATGACAGAGAGCGCTGAAACTTTGTTAAATCTTAGTGGGAGTAAGAGTTTTAAAAAGTCTTTGGGAAAGTCCGATAGTGCAGAAGTTGTTCAGTTAATTTGTAAGTAGGCCTATTTTCTTTCAAGATAAAGCCAGGAGATTTATTGTAAATTTAAGAAGCCCTGAAGTTTCCAAGGCCATAATTAATCTATTTCCCCATTCTTCAACTGAGAATAACTTACATGTTCAAGAAAACATAATTTTGTCCTTGACTGTAAAATTGCTCCATAAACTATTGATGGTAATGATTTTAACATTGTTCTAAGTGAATATTTAGACTGAACTGGGTTTGTTAATCACCTTCTTCCTCTGGTTTTAAGATTTATGTAAAAGCCAATGAGTGATTTAGTATTGAAAGCTGAGCTGTGAGTAAAGAATTTCTCTTTGTATTCTCAGTCATGGCCCAGTGCATGCAAGGTTGGGTGATTTTCTAATTTCCAAACCTCTCTGTTGCTTCTCGAAGTACTTATTGATTCCTTCTGTAAGAATGATTATATGTAGGGAGTATAAAACCTGCTCTCTAGAGGGAAGGCTAAATTTTCAGGGCAGGAGGCACACGGGGTAATGGCCAAGTCTCTTCATTTATGTTTACTAGTATGAATGGTCACAACATTAGTTACTAAATTAGCAAAGCTTTATTAATTACATTCTCCAAATCCTGATTAAAAAGCTCCAGAACTTATGGCTATTTGAGGGTGCTAAAATGTCTGCAGCCATCATCATCAGCGTCATGCGTAGTTTCTTTCGAGAATTTGTAATGAGAGAAGGAACTACAGTAGACACTCGTGTGCAAATAGACACAGTTTCAAATGAATGAACCTGAACATACCTGTGGCAGGATGAGGTTCCTGGGAGTAGACTCTGAGACAGAGTTTGGTGTGCAGGATGTTTATTAGGGCATGCCCTTGAGATCAACATCTGTGGAAGGGAAGGGAAGGAAGCAGGAGTGGGCAGAGGAAGAAGCTGAGCCGTAGTGCCAACAACAGCCTCATCTGACCTTGCAGAGACTTCTAGATCCGAGATGGCCATTTAGAGCTGTTCCAAGTTGGGAGGAGGGAGTCAAGTTTCCATCCCCTCCTGTCAGTCAGTCATTGAATGTAGGCCGCCCCAGAAGGGGATGCGACCTTGGATGAGTCAGCTCTCTGCAGCTGAGGCAGTGCCCAAAGAGGGTTGGCGGCTGAAAGCCATCTTCTGGCAGCACGCCTAGCAGCTGGGGGAATGAGTCCTTTATTCATGAAGGGGGGGATATGAATGGCATATCACAGGGTGCACCACAATGCTCCACTGAGCATTTATAAAACCCGACTTATAATAAATGCTAAGAATTCAAGAAAATGAGAAGGATAGAGGAAGGTGAGAATAACTGTGGTGTTTAGACTGACAAGACCTCCATATGGAGGGTCCAGAGGTGAGGCTGGGCTAGAGGTTTGACAAAAGAAGAGCTGACATGTTCCAACAAAGACACCCAGGAGGAGACAGGGGGAGGTGTTCAAGGGTGAAAGGCTGAGATGGCAGAAAAGGGCAAGACATGTACGGCGATAACAATAAGATTGGCTTTCCTGCAGCAAGATGTTGAGAAGAATTAAAAGAGACAGAAACCCGGAATGTTGGCAGGGGGAGAGACTCTTAATCAGCTTTGACTTAAGGAACAAGTGGTAAACATTGCAGGCTTCAGAGAAAACAACCCTTGCTGCTGTGTACAGAACAGATTGGAGGGTGGGGAGGGAGGCAGCGGGGCTACCGGGGGGTCTGGAATAGCTCGGTGGGGGGGCTTTAGTGCCCCCTAACGTCCCCTCACCTAGAGTTGAGACTAGGCCAAGCAAGCAAGGCTCCTCTGGTGTGCCATTTGTGCTCGCAAAGACTCTGACAGGCCTGCTTAAACCCTGTGTCCCAGGCACCTGGCGTGCTTCACCCAAGCGCTGACCCTGCTCTCACCAAACCATCCCAAACAAATATATTTGAGCAAAACCAGCGTACTTGTGGTGTAAATGCCATTTCAAAGCACGCGCCCTGCACTCAGAATGCTGCCACGTGGCCTGTGAGTATTTAGCTGGGGTGCTTGGGGAAGGTTCTTCTGAGAGGGAGACATTTGAGCTGAGACCTGAAAGCATTATCCACAGGAAGTGAGTGGAGCAAAGCATTCCAGACAAAAAAGCATTAAAAAAAACTAACAGACTCTTAATTTCAGGAAACAATCTGAGGGTTGCTGGAGTGGAGGGGGGTGGGCGGGATGGGGTGGCGGGGTGATGGACATTGGGGAGGGTATTGCTACGGTGAGCGCGGTGAATTGTGTAAGACTGATGAATCACAGACGGGTACCCCTGAAACAAATAGTACATTATATGTTAATAAAAAAATAAAAAGAGAAACGAGTTACAAAAAAAATAAATAAATCTTAAAAACAAGAACAAAACAAAACAAAACAAAAAACCCACACAGCTCGTGGAAAGATGGAGACAAAACTGCATCAGCTTGTAGAATTATGTATATAATCCTTTTACGCTATTAGAGGAAGGAGAAGAGGCACTACGGAGAGCTGGAGAGCACCACGCCCTGTTTATCTTGCTAATTAAAGAGGTCAAGGATAATAAGAGAAAGATGGGGCAGCTGGTTACCTTGTTAAATTCCCAAAAGCACTATGAAGGTTTGGAATTCTATTTTTTTTTTAAAGATTTTATTTATTTATTTGAGAGAGAGAATGAGAGACAGAGAGCACGAGAGGGAGGAGGGTCAGAGGGAGCAGCAGACTCCCTGCCGAGCAGGGAGCCCGATGCGGGACTCGATCCCGGGACTCCAGGATCATGACCTGAGCCGAAGGCAGTCGCTTAACCAACTGAGCCACCCAGGCGCCCCGAAGGTCTGGAATTCTAGATGTAAATATCGTATTCTACTGAAGGCGGCTGAGCTACAACTTGAAGGACAGCGAGAATACTGTTGAGAGTAAAATAATGCATATATAAGACAGCCTAATACAAAACAATTGCCTAAATAATAGTTGAATTCTTCCCTCTGCAGGGTTATGAGCCAGATCCCAGTGTGACCAAGTTGGCAGAGCAATATGCCAAGGAGGTATGCTCCTTTTATGTAAACTTAGAATGGCCTTTCTCTGTCCCATGAAGTGGTTTAACTGGCATGCTTGTGTATGCTAGAACGGCACCAAGCTGTCGCTGACGAATGATCCACTGGAAGCGGCTCGTGGAGGCAATGTATTAATTACAGACACGTGGATAAGCATGGGGCAAGAAGAGGAGAAGAAAAAGCGGCTCCAGGCTTTCCAAGGTTACCAGGTTACAATGAAGGTACAAATTGATGCCTCTCTGAAGGTTCATTAATTCCATTCATACAGGGCCGAACCATCTAATCACTCGTTCACTTTGGGGACAGCCGACTGTCCTTTCCTTC
The DNA here is from genome assembly GCF_002201575.2 of Neomonachus schauinslandi. Lineage (NCBI taxonomy): Eukaryota > Metazoa > Chordata > Mammalia > Carnivora > Phocidae > Neomonachus > Neomonachus schauinslandi. The sequence continues at coordinate 93,271,000 of NC_058419.1, read as the reverse complement.
CCTATAAAGGACTCGCTGACTGCATCCTCCAGGGATTTCTCTCCTCCTGAAGCTTAGCTATGTCCTTTGGAAAGACACTTTTGTCCTGGATGCAGGAATTTGCAACCTGGGCGGAAGGGAGAAGCAAGCTTTTCCCTCTCACGGCAATGGAGGCATGGAGGCATTGGAGTGCTTTGCTCAGTGTGTATCTAGAGACACTGCTACTTTTGTTGCATGCAGTTTCTTCTGATTTCTCCTCTAAGAAAAGCTGCATAATTATGTTCTTCAGGCTAGTCCTTGCCTCTAGTTGTTAAGGACTCTCAAGTCCGGTTTAGCTTTGCTTACTGCTTCCAGGGCATTCATTCCCAGGGGAATCCCATCTACTCTGATGCCTTTCATTAAGATCCGAAGCAATGCTTCTTAGTGTTGAGCCTGCCTCCGGATTGCCTGGAGCTGTTAATACACAGCCGGCAGGGCCCCACTCCCCTGGGGTTCAGAATTAATAGGTCAGAGGTGGGACCCAAGAACTGCAATGCTGCTGCTCCCGGGTCACACTTGGAGAACGGCTCTTCTGGAGGAATACTCTACCAGGCAAGTGTACATTGGGATTTTGTCAGCAGAGCAGCTAGTCTGTTTTGGTGGAGAAAGGGATTGAGCAAACACAATAGATATTTCATTGATAAAGCAATATATAAATACAAGCTCCTTATTTATCCATGTCAATAGAATGAAGTTTGGAAAATAAAAAGTGAAAGTGTCTTTCCTTCATCCCTTCAACAGTGACTATTCCCAGAGGGAGCCACTGTTCAACAATTTGATGCATCTCTTTGCAGACCTTTTCCGTGTATTTATATATGCCTTCACATACACACACACAACTATTGATTGCTCATAAATGGCATATTAGACATATTATTCTGACTTACATTTCCCACTTAACAAATCTTAGATTTTCTTGTCCATTTATTTAGATACTTTTCATTCCTTTAAATGGTTGCATAGAATTCCAAAGTCTGGGTGGACTATGTTTTATGTTGATAAATTAGGCTATTTCCAATGATCCCAATTACAAACAATGCTGCAATGAAGATCCTTATACATATTTCTTTGTGCAAGTATTATTGGAGAATAGATCTCTGGAAAAATAATTTCTGGGTAAAGTGGTATATACTTTTTAAAATAGATAAATGCTGCTAAATAGCCATCCAAAAAGAATTGATAATTTATACTCTCTCCACACTCTTTCTATTCTTAGTTATTTACATTTTTAATTTTTAAAATCTGTATCTCATGCTTTTTAAATTTTGCATTTCCTTGATTACTAGTGAAGCTAAACATCTTTTCATGTTTACTGGCCATTTCCATCTGTTTTTCTATAAAATGCTATCCTATCCTTTGCCCATTTTCTATTTTTTTGCCATCATTGGCTATAGGAATTATTTATACATTATGGCTAATCCCTTGTCATATATGTGGCAAATACGTTCATGGAGAAATTCTAAACTCCTCGTGGTTTATCTCGTACTTGCCTTGACCAACCTTACGCATTTTTGTGGTGCTGAGACTGCAAGCTTGAAGGACATTCATCTCACTGATGTATGACTGACTCAAACGTTATTCCTTTCCCATGTTACTTTGCCACTATTTTAGAAATTCAGAAGGTTCTGAACCTCGGACAAGTATGGGAAGTAAAACAAAATCTTAGTGCAAAGGCAGTAATTTTGAGGTAAGAAATTATGAGGGAATGCAGTTTTGAATCTGTAAGTGAGCAATGGAAATGGATGGAAAAATGTAGCTTTTAGGACGTAATGGCTGGAGAAAATTGAAACTGTTAGGACTTTTGCGTTAAGAAGGAAACCTCTGGTGCATAGTGCCCATAATCCTGTTTAATGCACTCCTATCTCAGCACGCTCTCTTTCAAAAGTGTTTTAATTAGTGATGAAGTGTGCTTCAACCGCTAAAGACCGTAACGTGGAGATAAGCTCAAAATATAACATAATCCCATAAAAGTGACTTTTAAAATATATTGGGGCATAATGGGTGACTTTTGCTATCAGCCACAAATTGTACCGATAGAACTCTTTACTGAAATGTCCACAATCCCTCTAGACAGAGAACCAGAAAACTGAGTTAGTGGTTTAATTTGGAGTAATGATCTCCCAAATCAAAAAAATGGCTATAAAATTCCATAAGTTGAAAGTACCATTTACGTTTCCCTTTGGTGCCTTGAATTTAAACCACCACTCTGCCTCATCTCTCCCTTTGCATTTGGTCTCTGACTCCACACCATATGTGTGTTTAAATATTGAAGAAGACAAATGTGATAGCCGCATATGCTAGTCAAAACACAGTCTCATCCCATCTCTTCTTTAGACTGCTAAAGTTGCTGCCTCTGACTGGACATTTTTACACTGCTTGCCCAGAAAGCCAGAAGAAGTGGATGATGAAGTGTTTTATTCTCCACGATCACTAGTATTCCCAGAGGCTGAAAACAGGAAGTGGACAATCATGGTAAGCAAGAAATGGGGAATGGAGACTAAGAAGGGGTTCTCTGTGTGACCCTAACGTAGTCATTCATACCTTTTGGTAAATAATAAGCAACTGAGATTATCCACCTACATGACTTGCTCATATGGCATCTATTTTTTTCCCAGAAAGTTCATAATAGATTATTACTGCTTATTAGCATTTATATTATGTTTTTAATGGTGTAAAATTGATCTCCTTCCAAATATATCTATTCTATTATTATTTTTTAGAGAGAGAGAGAGAGCAGGGGGGAGGGGCAGAGGGAGAGGGAGAGAGAGAATCCCAAGCAGGCTTCACACTGGGCTCAATCTCATGACCCTGAGATCATGACCTGAGCTGAAATCAAAAGTCGGGTACTCAACCAAATGAGCCACCCAGATGCCTCCAAATATATCTATTTTAATAAAAATTCTGACTGCTCTTGATCAGCCTGAACGCCAGCCACCATTGCCTGCCAACCATTATATTGTATAATTCTTATTTTACAATCCCCTTGTTAATGTTTATAGAGGTCCCTAATTCAGTGCCTGGCACAAAATGAGTGTTCAAAGAAATTGTATTTCCTTTCTCTTCTCTTCCTTTCATGACTTACCTAGCTCATTGTTTTGGTTCTCTACTTGACTTTGGCTTATAGATATATCTATTTTAGGTATTGAACATTTTGAGAACTGCAACAAATCTTAAAAAATACTGGTCCCCTTAACATAAGTTTCACCTTCATCACTGCTATTCTAGGAAATACTAACCTCACATCTGTGTGTTACAATATTCCAAACATCACCTTCTTCTCTAGAAAACTGATATTCAAGTGCCATAATTTAGTACCACTGTTTTTTCATTTTTAGTTGATTTAACTGATCTCAATTTTTGTACCAGCTGGAGTCTTACTGGAAAACAGAGTCCACTCTAGGAAAGATAAAAAGATAATATAGGAATTTATTAAAAGACATTTAGCAGTGCCCAGAATCTCTGGGGAAAGAAGGTGCAGCAAATCATTCTTGGATACCACATATTCAGAAATACAGGCAGGACAATCGCCCAACAACATTGTGGTTCTTTAATAGCCAAAGACCACTGACACAGCTACCCAAAGCCTGGTACCTAAGACCCTTGAAACTAAATGCCAGATACCCCATTATCGCTGCCCCAGCAGAACCAGATACCCCCACCTGCAAATAGACCAGAAGATCTAATCTCCCAGAGGATGGCTTCCACTGCACATTGTTCACTTATGGCTCTAAGACTTGAGTAGATACATTTGAGTGGCATGTCTGCACCTTAGCTTCTGGGAAATGTAGTTTATAGCTTGCAACTTCTGGAGTACAGAAAACCGAGCTGGAAAAGACTCTGGTAATATTTTTTTATCTAATGGGAATACATTTTATCTAAATGGGAATAGATAGGGTTATTGTGAGCATTAAAATAATACATGTAGAGCATTTAGTATGGTATCTAATATACTGTAAATATTATTACAATTATTATCACTGACATCATCTTCATTGTTGACCTAATACAGTGACCAGCAGGGGTTTGAGCTCCACTATGGCTGCTTGAAAGCCAATCATGATTCCCTTTTCAAAGGAAAGTTATGTGTCAGGCCTAAATTTGTCATATCTAATAAGAGGGATGGGTTTTTTTTTTTTACTGTGCTTTCCAGCTTGCCACCTCAGGACACTAGCTTTGGTCAAAATGGCAACTGCCACGTTACCTAGACCAGTGCTTCTAAAGCTTCAAATGTCTATTTGAATCACGTAGGGATCTTGTTAAAGTGCAGACCCAGTAGGCCCGAGATGGGGCCCAAGAGCCAGCATTTCTTTTTTTTTTTTTTTTTTTTAAGATTTTATTTTATTTATTTGAGAGAGAGAGAGAATGAGAGACAGAGAGCATGAGAGGGAAGAGGGTCAGAGGGAGAAGCAGACTCCCTGCCGAGCAGGGAGCCCGATGCGGGACTCGATCCTGGGACTCCAGGATCATGACCTGAGCCGAAGGCAGTCGCTTAACCAACTGAGCCACCCAGGCGCCCAAGCCAGCATTTCTAACAAGCACCTAGATAATGCAGATGCTGCTGTCCTGCAGACCACATTTTGAATAGCAAAGATCTAGATGACAAAAAAGAGAATGTGAGCTCTCCAACCATATACCTCAGGAAGAGGCATGGCAAAAAATTTTCCTCAAGCTCTATTCTTTCTCAGAAAACGATTGAAGTTACAAAGATGAATCAACCTAAATCTGTTAAAATATGACCTTTGTAGAAATCCAGTGGGGAAAAATTAAAAGAAATGTTGCCAAAATATCATTTATGGAGATGCTCTGTGCTTCCGAATTTTTGAAGAGCTTATTAAACAACATCTTTAAATTGAATTTACTTTATTTTTTAAAGATTTTATTTATTTACTTGTCAGAGAGAGAGACAGAGAGAGAGCACAAGCAGGGGGAGTGGCAGGCAGAGGGAGAAGCAGACTCTCCGCTGAGCAAGGAACCCGATGTGGGACTCGATCCCAGGAGGAGGAGTCCCTAAGGAGGAGCTTAGGGATCATGACCCGAGCCTAAGGCAGAGGCTTAACCCACTGAGCCACCCAGGCGTCCCTTGAGTTTACTTTAAAAAATTAAATACATCATGTATTCACATTGTTGATATGCTTACAAGGATATATATATATATGTGTGTATACATATACACACATATATATATATGCATACATACATACATACATACATAGAAACACATACACACGTACATACACAAAGTGAAATTTTATGCCCACCTATTTTCCATCTGTCTAAGCCCTACCACCATCTCTCCATACCCCACCTTCCTGAAGTGCCCACTATTATTAGGGGAAAATATACTTTAAAGCAAACAAGAGGCATAGCCATGTTAAAATGAAGGTAGAGCATCTAAAATAGAAAGAATACTTGCCTGCGAGCGAGGAGACCTGTACCCTAGCTGCATGCTTTACATACTGCTTACTTTATATACTTTATATAGTCTTTAATGCTAGTCAGCTGTGCCATCTTGGATAGGTATTACCTCTCTGGTCCTGGTTTCCTCACAAATAAGATAAACAGGTCAAGCCATATCGATGGCAAATGATTTTTTTCACAGGTCCTCAATCTCACCAACAGGCTACTGAAGTCCTATGTTCTGGAAGAGAGGAGGTGACACACATGCTACACTCTTCATGTGTCTGAGCTAGACGATTGGAGGTCCCACTGAGTGAAGTTCATGTTGGCAATCATACACTGTGCATCTACTGGGTGCCAGTCCCTCTGCCAGGCATTGGAGATTTAAAAAAAAAAAATGAATAGTATGCAGTCCCCACTCAGCCTGTACAAGTCATAGGAATATGACATTTTCAAGAGAGATGAGACCCTAGAGATTGGCTAGTCTAAATTCCTATTTTACGTGCAAAGAAATGATTCTTACGTAGCTTATTTAGAATGGCGTTTAGGCTCAACACTACTGAGATAGATTTATCTGGGATGTTCTAAAGTCACAGTATCTGTTTTCCTCTATAACTTCCCTATCCAATGCAATAGCTACTAGGCACATGTGGCTATTTCTATTTAAATTTAAACTAATTAAAATATAATACAATGTACGAGTGAATTCCTCAGACATGCTAAGCACATTTTAAGTGCTCCATAGCCACACTTGGCTGGTGGCTACATTATTTGTATTTGACGGCAGAGACATAGAACATTTTGATAATTGCACAATGTTCTACTGGACAGGACTACTGTCTAGAGAATGATTTCCACACACAATTTCATTTAAAATCAGATGGAAAAAGAAAGGAAAAATATAATCTAGCCTCAAGTTCTAACATGTCCATAATGACTGATAATGATGGCAAGTATATAACTAAATTGGGTGGGGCTTGTTCTAAAAGCATATAACATTTTTAAAGCAAATGCATACTCTTTCAGTACTTAGAGGAGCTTTTCAAGGCCTCCATGTTGGGTGAATTCTAGCTATGCTTGTCAGAACACTCTAGTAATCATATCATTCTCTCCATAGAGCACAGGCTTTTGGATCCCTTTTTAAATATACCCTCTCCTCCCCACAAAGGTTGCTTTTGCATTTTTCAATAATTAGTAAGGTTGTAGGACTCATAAAATGTCAAGTACCTTTCTTCCTTTGCCTACAATTTTTACTGTGAACCTAAAGTAACCTAAAGGGACCCTGCAAAAGAGCTGATACTTCAAAGCACTGCTATCAGGATGATCCTTAGATAATATAAGACCACTGCAAATCTAATTCACAGTATTTTAGTCCTTTATTTCTCTCCAAGTTAGGGGTGCCAGATCAAATACAAGATACCCAGTTAAACTGGAATTTTAGATAAACAACAAATAATTTTTTAGTATAGGTATGTCCCATGCAATATTTGGAGCATACTTATAGTTTTTTTTTTTTTTTAAATGTTGCTTTCTGAAATGCCAATTTAACTGTCTGTATTTATTGATTTAACCAAGTCTGGCAACTCTACTCCAAGTTGACTTTCTAAGATTTAACATTTGAAAATAAATTTGACACATGCAATGACCATTAAAAATAAAACAAAACCTGAGATGTGATCCTAGAAACCCATAAAGAAGCTAAAATATTTTACCTGGGAGATGTTCTTATCCCTGAGTTTGGCCTTCCTAGTTTCCTCTTGTCATTCAGATTTGAAATGCCATTCCTTTAACAAGGCCTTCCCTGGCCACCCACTCTTAAGAGGTTCTCCAGCCTCCTTTATCCCATTTTTAATTTTATTTTATTTAAAGATTTTTTATTTATTCATTTGAGAGAGACAGAGAGAGAGAGAGAGAGAGAGCGAGCAAGCAAGAGCATGAGCGGGGGGGAAGGTGAGAGAGAGAAGGAGAAGCAGACTCCCTGCTGAGCAGGGTGCCTGACGTAGGGCTCAATCCCAGGACCCCAGGATCATGACCTGAGCCAAAAGCGGACGCCCAATCGACTTAGGCACCCAGGTGCCCCTCCATTTTTTATTTTATTTTCTAATGACACTTATCACTACTTGATATTTTCTTGTTTCCTGTCCCCCTACTATAATGAAAACTCCTTCATAAGAGCATTGATCTTGTCTATATTGTTCTTCGTTATACCCGGGATGGTGCATGACACCCTAAATATGTGCTCAAAACATTTTTGTAGCCCAATGGCGATATAGGATATTGGTTCTAGAACACAGACTTTGGAAATCAAGTTAAAATCTGGCTTTCTGTGTGATCTTGAGCAAGTATAAGTCCAGTTTATTCATATGATAATGGAGATAAAAATAGGAACCACTTTGTAAGTTTATGAGGATTAAATGAAGTAAGAGTCATCTGAGCATAGTGGTTCAGGTCTTACGCACAGGCAGATGCAGATCTATCCCCTACTATCACCACTCAGGAAAATACCTACACCTTCCTCCTCTGGATTTTCTCTCTCTTAACAATTCATACAAGTAGGGAAGGATATTAAGTGGTATGATGCACATAAAGCACTCAGTACAGAGCCCAACACATGGTAACTGTTCAATAAATACATTCAATGAATACCTATGAAATATAAGACCTGCATTTCTGATATAGGCTAGGGACACATATACAATATGGTCAAAAGGAGACAGTAAGTACCTGTAAGGCAGTAAAACCACCTCCTAAGGGTGAAGTCAGAGAAACCTGAGTCCAAACCCGGTTGTGCACTATCTGTTGTTTCCAGGATTTTCCCATCTATAAACGATAATAACAGAAGTTACCTTAGAAGCTTATTGCATTAAATGAGATAATGTATAGACATTTCTCTCTAACTTACCTAGCAGCACCTAGCACAGTGCCTGGCAAATATTTCTTAAGTGACCAACACATGATAAGGCACTTAGTCTGGTACATAGTTAAGCATTCAGTAAGCATTTGTTGTGGTGGTTTCTGATATTATTACTATTGTCATTATTGTGGAAGTTGGGAAGAGTAACAGTGCAAATTACCATTTGTGGGTGACAGCCTAATGGGAAGCTATATTCTTGGTTATAAATATTCCTTCATGAGGACCCACATTCAGATAGACATTGTTCACTAGCCCAAACGATTTCCTTTTCTTACTCTACATCTGATTGATTCTAAACTTCTCTAGGTTACAAGTGACCAAACCACAGCATAACATCAGGATGAGAGGGATTATATTTCTCCAAAACCAGCCAATACCTAGGTTTCACTTATGACCAGAAAATCCAGTCATGGCTACCACCATGGTATCTCATTTCACCTCTCTCACCCGCTAGTCCTGGAATGAGGCCTAAGTAAACATGGGGTTTCTGCATTTATTCGGGTCAGCCTGATCCCTCCTGACCTTCCTCTATCCAAATAAAAATAAATATTAATTCAGAACTGTCCCCTTGTCATTTCCTTGGGAAAACACATTTTAATGACAGGCCTTCAAAGTGGCAATCCAGTTCCTCTTCCTTAAGTCCCTAAGCAGACTCTTGCTAATGTTTACCCATTTCTTTCTTTCTTTCTTTCTTTCTTTCTTTCTTTCTTTCTTTCTTTCTTTCTTTCTTTCTTTTTCTTTCTTTCTTTCTTTCTTTCTTTCTTCCTTTCTTTCTTCCTTTCTTTCTTCCTTCCTTTCTTTCTTTCTTTCTTTCTTTCTTCCTTCCTTTCTTTCTTTTTCTTTCTTTTTCTTTCTTTTCTTTCTTTCTTTCTCTTTCTTTCTTTCTTTCTCTTTCTTTGTTGTGTCATCCCAGGCTGTCATGGTGTCCCTGCTGACAGATTATTCACCTCAGCTTCAGAAACCAAAGTTTTGATGCAGTGATGTTTGTCAAGAGAGAAACAATGTTCTTCAGTAACTGAATGAGTCAATTTATGGAGGAAGAAGAGAATCTAAGAAACAAATCCTGATGCACAGTATAGGTGAATGAAATGATATTGCTTTGCCATTGCGGAACCTTCCTGAAGGCCTTAATTGAAGTGCAGATGTACTACGATACATGGCTTGACTTGGTTTAAACTCTCTAACGCACAATTTCTGAGTTACATTTGGGTATCATATTAATCATCATATACATTTGCTTCAACTAAACATAAAATACTGTGTTCATAATGCATAATGTCTAAGCCATTAAATGTAATCTATGCTTATTACCTTAATAAATTATCACCCGTGCTAATTTATAAGTAAACATTTACCAGCAGTCGGCTGCTGGTAGATCTGTGGGCTGTGTTCATATCCCCCAGGACCAACAAGGAAGCCAAATGATCCATCTTGCTGATGTAGTACAGTTTTCAGGCAAATGAGGTGCACAGACTATTCACTTATGGAGGCAAATGATGAAATTCTCAGAAAACAGCTATAACTGTGCCCAAACTCAAGTTTTTTTTCCAGTCATATGTGGGAAGGAGGATTTTTCAAGAGCACACATCTCTTCTCCGTAATGAACACTTAATGTCAAAAGCCTAAAGAAGGCTTTGTGAACAAGTGGCAAAACCATGGAAACCTAGCTGGGAACATAAGATCCATTACAGAGTGGCATTTTCATAGGTTCAAATTCTCCAGCAGGAGCGATTTAATTTTTTCATGTTTGTGCTTATTGTGCATCTACTTACACCACACACTGAATGTGTCTATAAATCTACTGCTTGCCATATTTTAGTCCATTCTTTCTCTACAATTTTTGTTCAGGATAATAAAAATTTGCATCACTGGATTATAATGTAATTAAAGCTACATGCTTTTGTGGGTGACCAAAATTTGTATTGTTGAATTATTATGATACAAATTAAACATTTTTAGTTAAAATATTAAATAACATAAGTGGAACTTTAAGAAAATAATGTATTTTGCAGAGGACAAAAAAAGTAACCATCTTTACGTTTCACCTCTACTATTAGAAGAATGTTTCCAGGCTGGTTGACAGATACTCTTTAGCAGATACCTATGACTTAAATGAGTAAGAGATGAATTACAAAATAGATTTGCAATGAACATGCAATAAAACATATTTTTAGGGGGGAAAAAGGCGGATAATGTTACAAGAGAAAAATCAGTTTTTCTAGTAAATATCAAAGTTGGCTTTCTTGTCTATGATAATTTCTTGGGACCACTTAAGAAAGAAATAATGCAGGGCGCCTGGGTGGCTCAGTTGGTTAAGCGACTGCCTTCGGCTCAGGTCATGATCCTGGAGTCCTGGGATCGAGTCCCGGGTCGGGCTCCCTGCTCAGCAGGGAGTCTGCTTCTCCCTCTGACCCTCCCCCCTCTCATGCTCTCTCTATCTCATTCTCTCTCTCAAATAAATAAATAAAATCTTTTAAAAAAACTGTAAAAAAAAAGAAAGAAATAATGCAGTTTAAAAGACTATCTTCTTTCAGTAGAGACTATAGAATGATTGAACCAGAAGGTGCCATGTAGACTGTGGAGGCTCTCCCTCAAATTACCTACATACAAAGGACATAATCCTGAATATCCTTCCACTTTCTAAATGGTTGTCCATGGCATGGCACTTAAAAACTACCAAAACCAGAACGCAATTAAAAACATATCTCTTTACTGCTTACTCTCTGAACCAAATGGAAGGTATACTTTTCTTCACTCAATCAGAAAGAACTTCTAGTCATTTTCTTGTCATAATGTAGTCACTTTACCTCAAAAATCCTCAAAGTTTTCTTTTTTGTATACACACAATTTAATATCTTTCTCAACCCAAAACCCTAGGAATTTATTTGCTTTAACTTTTCATCTTAAGAAGACATTATTTATAATATTAGGAATAAAGAAAACAGGGAAGGAAGATTTAGCCTTAATTTTTCCAAAGCTATTTTTAATCTCCTGTTTCTTTTTATGCTTTCCTCCCTCATCACCCTTCCTATGTATCTACTTCATCAACAAAGATTAACAAAAACTCTAACAATGACCCTTGGGTCTCTGGTGTACATAATAGATCCTACCCACTTAATATAATTAGCCAAAGAGTTCCTTTCTTCCAGGCTTTCTTCATTGCAATATTGGAAGTAAAACATCAAGTAATTACACTGCAATGATTTCAGTGTTGGGGAAGAATTAACAGTTTTTTTTCCCAATTATAAGTTTCTAGGAACTTTAGAAAAGTCATTCATTGTCAGCTATTTCTAACGGATATTGCATTAATGATCTGACTGTAGTAAAATCCCCAGGCATATCTGCACAGTTTAGCATGGCAATGCAACGTTAGACCTCCTACACAAGCAAGTGACCCTAGAACCTCAGTTAAAATGGCAGGGGCCCCTTGGTCCAATGCCAAAGTTTCAAGGCAAGTCTCCTCATGTGATAAAAATGAACAAAGAATACATACAGAGAAGGTATATCCAGAATATATTTTGGGGGGGCACCTTTCTGTTTTGGAATCTCTCATCAACATCTAGATTATGGAGGTAGTTGAGGCACATTTTGAGACATGGCACCACTCAGCAATTTTGTAGGATTGATGTCTTTTGATAAATATAAAGGGTTATATCAAAGAATGGAAAACCAGTTCAGTCACAATGATCAGACTCCTACAACTGGGAACCCCATATACTGATATGAAAGTTGTGAAAGGATGCAGAAAATAAGGGATAATGCATATATTCAACACCCTCTGCAAACTATCTGGGATCCTACAAATGTAGCCACTTGACCTGATTTACCTTATAGGCTGAGTGGAGAACAGAAAGCTGGCTGGTCCAAGACTATGGTTCTGTGAGGCCAAGGGATAGAGAGGAGAGTTCATACCCGAGGCAGGCATGGATATAGATACCCAGGGATATGAGCGGAGATCCAAAAGATATTGATGTAGTAGATACTGTTGGTGCCCCATCCAGGTCCCTTTTATCTAGGTTTGCCCATCCCCCAACTGCCATCAGGGTTGTCTGCTAATAGCTCACAGCTGCCCTGAAGTGCTACCCTCAGCTACCAGGAAGCACTTAGCCCAGGAGATTAGACTCTCACCGTCATCCCACCACCAGCAGCGCACAGGCAGTGAGTGACTGAGAGAGGGGTGTACAAAGACTTGGCTCCCTTCCCTCCAGATAGGACCAACTGTGGTAAAATTCATGCTCCAGAGCTCCCCACGGGATCAGGCTGAAGCGAGTATCTGTTTAAGAACACATCTTTGATTAGCTTCCCCTGCTGCTTAACCTGTGCCCCTTCTCCTGAGAATGCTTTCTCAATAGGTTACTTGCACAAGAATCCCCATCTCAGGCTCTGCTTGTAGGGAATCTGATCTAAGACAATCCCCAAATAAGAGTTTTTTTTTTTTTAAAGATTTTATTTATTTATTTGAGAGAGAGAGAGAGAATGAGAGAGAGAAAGCACATGAGAGGCGGGAGGGTCAGAGGGAGAAGCAGACTCCCCGCCGAGCAGGGAGCCCGATGCGGGACTCGATCCCAGGACTCCAGGATCATGACCTGAGCCGAAGGCAGTCGCTTAACCAACTGAGCCACCCAGGCGCCCATCCCAAACAAGAGTTTTTAGAGGTCTGTACTGTACTGCTCATCCTTCAGGGCATCAAGGGAGGAGTAGGGAGTTAAGAAGCCATTAGAAAATGGTTCAGAGCTTTGCTTAGCAAGCAAAAACTTCTCTGGTTACCAGGATCAGCCTTTCTTAGAAGGAAGCAGAACATTATACATGGCAAATATTATTTTCCTGCCACATGTACAAATTCCTAATAAGGAATTCCTAATAAGGAATAGGAGACCAATTCGTTTTCCCCACAGAAGAGTAGAGCTGAGTTAACTGACCCAATATTTCTGGTTTATTTCTGTAATATTTTAGTATCTTGATAGACTTAGTTTAGTTGGCCTGCCCTTTGTGTTTGTTTCTTGACTTCCCCCAAAGCTTCTTATTCAGCAGGTCTGGATTGTGGCCTGAGAATCTGTGTTTTTTTTGTTTTTTGTTTTTTTTTTTTTAAAGATTTTATTTATTTGAGAGAGAGAGAATGAGAGACAGAGAGCACGAGAGGGAAGAGGGTCCGAGGGAGAAGCAGACTCCCCGCCGAGCAGGGAGCCCATGTGGGACTCGTCCCGGGACTCCAGGACCATGACCTGAGCCGAAGGCAGTCGCTTAACCAACTGAGCCACCCAGGTGCCCCGAGAATCTGTGTTTTTAACAAGTTCCCAGAAATGCTGATGCTGCTGGTCCAGGGACCACACTTTGAGAATCATTGGTCTGAGGCAATTCTAAAGACTTAGTTGAAATATTTTTATCCCCACATCCATAAAGCATTTGACACAACCCAGATCCTCTATTAATCTGTCTTTGGAGCTACTGAGGCCTTGATTTCATATCTCCTCTGCTATATAACAGCTATCTCCCTGCTCTCCTTATCTGTAAAATGGGAATAACAATGCCCACCTCATAGTATGTTGGGAGGATTAAATGAAGTAACATATATAAGAGTATTTGGCTTAGAGCAAGTGCTAAATAAATACTAGCCTCTTTTTATTTGATCTATTATTTCTAGTACTTTATTTTTTTCTTTGGCCCTTCATAACAAAATTATATTCCACCATCAGAAACATATTGAGTAGAATAGTTGGTGTCCAAAAAGAAAAAATGCAAGGAATGAGCTTGCCTTCTTAAGTTGGCAGAACCCAGATGAGGCTTCAGTTGAGCTATGTCTCTAGGAACTGGTTTGTGAATATGTTACCCAGGTGAGCGACCTGGCTCTTTGCCAAGTCAAATCATTGACGCCAAGAAGTTCAAAAATCTAACCAAAGTGACTAAACTCTTTGCTTAGGAAAACATGATGGGAATGTACATTTATGTGAACTAAACTAGAGACATTTGGCAATTGTTGGACTTGGGGTCTAGCTGATAAAAGGAGAAGGGGATTAGAAAGAACTCATCAGGATTTATCTATCTCTGAGGCTAGAACTCCTCAAAGAAAGAAGTTTTAAAACTGTTAAGGCAGTAGTTCTTGAACATTTTGGTCTAGGACCTCTTTACACTCTCATAAATTACAAAGATCTCAAAGAGCTTTTGTTTATGTGGGATATATGTACTCATATACACAGTAGAAATTAAGACAGAAATTTTAGAAATAATTATTTATCGATTCATTTAAAAATAACAATAGTAAACCCATTACAGGTTAACATAAATATTTTTATAAAAAGTAACTCTGTTTTCCAAAACAAAGTTAATGAATAAAATGGCTGACACTGTGTTATACTTCTGACATGTCTTTGGTGCCCACCTTAATAGAAGACAGCTGAATTCTCGTATCTACTTCTGCATTCCATCTGTGGTGCTATGTTGGTTTGAAGTATAGGAAGAACATCCAGCCTCACACAGATAAGTAGTTGGAAAGGGAGGGCTATTTTAATAGCATTTTGAAACAATCATGGATATTCTTTGATGTTACACTGAAACTCCTCAAGTGATAACTCCTTGAAGATTAATTGCAATTTGGAGTCTGAAACCACATCAATGAACTTTTTTCTACACTATTACATTAAGCCTCATGCCTGTCTTGCACTTTGAATAATTTTTTATCCATGTGTGATTCCACATTGGTCATTTAGAAAATATTAGTTCACTGAATTATGCAGATCTTCCCAAATGATGGCATATTACATTACATAAAATTTTAAAAATCACATTTGTTAATATCACCACTGGTATGGTCTGAATGTGTCCCCCCAAATTTCATATATTGAAATCCTAACCCCCAAAGATTATGGTATTGAGAGGTGGGGCCTTTGAGAGGTGTTTAAGTCGTGAGGGTTCTCCATTCATGAATGGAATTAGTGTCTTATAAAAAGAGACCCCACAGAACTCCCTAGCCCTTTCTACCATTAGGGCACAGCTAGAAGTCAGCTGTTTAGGAATTGGGAAGTGGGCCCTCACGAGACATTGAATCTGCCAGCACCTTCATCTTGTACTTCCCAACCTCCAGGATTGTGAGAAGTAAATACCTGCTCTTTATAAGCTACCCAGCGTGTAGTGGTTTGTTACAGCAGCCCAAATGGACTAAGATAACCACCTCTCTCATCAGAAAAATCTTAAAGTATTGCAAAGCAGATACAAGTTTTACACAAATCTAATTTTCTCTTGGAAGCTCAAATTTTACCTTTGGCAATAAATACTGTCAGTTCATCTCCTTGAAGTGACAGGTTTACCTCGTTCATTTTCAAGATATCTGCCAAATACCAAGACCTAATGACCATAGTTTGTCAGTTGTTGTTTTTTTCCTAATTAAAACTGGTGTACCATGCAAAAGGCAGCTAGTTCAACACACAACACAAGGAATTGCACAGGTGCTTTTCTTCAAGACAATTACAATATTTTGTAATGCTTATGTCTCATGTCATTACACAGAATATTAAAGAGATGTGTATTCAAGGGTTGAAATTTAATATTAATGATATTTACCGCTTCATCAAGGATATTCATAAGTGAATCTGGCTTTTAAGAACACTGCCTGAATGTGCTAGTGAAGAATAAAATGACTTTTGGTTCTACTGCTTTGATTTGTGCTAAGGTGTCAGCAATTTTACCCACCATTCCTTTTGTACCATCCATTGATGCTGCTGGTACAGAGACCAACCACTGTGAAGCAAGGTCCTATACTGCCTCCGGGGATCCAAGGGAGGCCATGTGGGAAGAACTCTGGAACACTCAAACCTGATTAAATCACAGCAGCTGACTGTACTCTGATTTTATCTGTAATTAGTAGCATCCCTAAAAAGATTCTGGTGGAAAATAAAAAGTTTATAACTCACTTCTATAAAGCAAGTCTTGGCTGCACTAACTATGGATAAAATCCACATTGAAAAATTTTTTTATTCATCCTGTGCATACCAAGTCATCTACTGCTTTGAGTGCCAGCTTTGTGCCACACACTGGGTTGAGCACTGGAGATAGAGTTATTGACAAGAAGGACATGATCCCTGCCCACATGGTGCTTATCGTCTAGCAGGAGACACAGAAAACCAACCGCGTGTAAATAGATATTGTGATAGAGCTAAAAGAAACAAATGGGATGCTCTAATAGGGAACAAAGGTATGAAAGGATGGATACACATTTGAATCAGTTCTCAAACTTTGGTGAGTATGAGAATGACCTGGAGAGCTAATACAGAATACAGAGGCCCTGATTTATTAAAGTAGGGAGGGCCTGGGCCTCTGTAGTTTGACCAAGTGATTTTCTAAATTTGACCAGTGCTGCTTTAAATACAGTGCCCAGAGCAAGCCTCTCAGAGAAAGTGATCTTAAAACTGAGCCCTGACTGATGAGAATCATTGGGGGGGGGGGGGGGTGGCGTGGCAGTGCCCAAGCTTTTCACTGGATTTGGGTTAGGTTTGTCTGAGGTGATGCCAATTCTTCTACAGCTGTAGGTTGAACTTTAGGGCTGGTAAGTTCATTTATTGCTTAAGCGAGCCCATTCTGTTTCTTATTACAAAAACATTTTGTCACTTTAGTGAACTATAAGTTTCTATAACAGTTTAATGAGCAGAAGTGGTTACACTAGACATTTTGTATTTACAATCCTTGTCATAAAACATCTCTCTGAAGATCTTGTCCCATTAACAAGAGACACAGCACGTATCTTTATTTTTAAAAATTTATGCCCCTATTGGCTACCTTCCAAAATGACTTTTTACAGGGTCACTGGAATGTAAATGTCCTCTGACTTCTTTTTGTTATCTTCCTGAGACTTGTACAGTCATCATGACACTTTGAATTAATTCTCAAGGTGCTTATGCTAATAAGATTATTTCCCCTCAAGGCTTTTCATTAAATATAATTGTAAAAATTACATTTCTTTAACTAAAATCAGTAAAAGAAACTAAGGTATTTAATTTCTGATCCTCATATAATTAAGTGAAAAATGGAGGATAAGAGTATTCCAGCTAGAGGGAATAGTATACAGGTTCAGCCCTGAGGAGAAAAAGGGCTTGGCTTCTTCAAAGAACTGGAAGAAGATGGTTATAGCTAGAATGTAAAGAGCAAGGGAGAGAGGAGCACAAGACAAGCCTGGAAAGCTCAGCAGGGGTTAGCCCATGTAGGCCTTTGAGACCAACACAAGGATTTTGGTTTTTATTCTAAATGTAATGAGAAGTCAATGATAGGACATATCCATTATGAGTGTTCTGTGATGACAGCTATGAGTTGAATGTATTGTAAAATAGTGTCATTGTACACAAATATATTGTTATCTGGATTATCTATAGATCTCTTAGATATTTGGTGGGTATAAGTTATACTCAACTATTGACAAACCAGTAAGATGGCATATCTACAACTTTAAAGCTGAAAACTAAATATCTGACTGAATTTGAGCCATTGAAGAATCTACAACAGATCTGCTTCTAAAAGGAGGACCCTGGAAGACAAATGTTGACAGAACCAGCTCCAGAATCCTAAGCTCCATTTTATTGGCCCATGTGTCACTCCATCTTTTTATTTCTCCATTGTTAATTCTTTGCCTCCTCTGCTTCTCTGAATTCATCTTTCTATTAGTCTTTCAATGGGTCATTTCCCCCAATCTCCCTTTCTTCCTCCTTGAGAACACATCTTAAGTGCACTATAGCCTAAGGGATAAGAATGTGGGTTATTCAAATCCTACCTCTCTTGTTATTAGCTGGATGACCTTGTCTAAGTCCTATAACATCTCTAAGCCTCATATTCCTCATCTGTAAATAGAGGATAAAAATAGCGCCTACTTATAGGTATAAATGTGCAAATTCAGGGAAAACAGTGTATGGTCTGTTGCATAGCACATGCTCAAAAATGTTACTAATATATCTTTAATTTTCTAATTAAATTTTTCATATTTATCATCCTCTCTCACATTTTGAGCTCTTTCTGTTCAAGAAGTATATATTTTCAAATCAACCATGCCACCTTTCATTCTGTTGTCACTCTATAAATAATTCTCTGTCTGCTTAATACAACTGTGAAATGCCACAAGACTTCAGAGAAGGGAGAAAATACCTCCCTTAGGACTGATAAGAAACCCTTCAGGTCAGTAGATGGATATGACTCCATCACTGAAGGACTGACAACATTTGATTAGGCAAAAAAAAAAAAAAAAAAAAAGCATTCAAGTCAACAGAACTGTGATCAAATGTGTGAGATGGGAATGTATGAGAATTCTTATTTGATGGTCAGTGAGTAGTCCAAATTATTAGAAATGGAGGATTTGTGTGTCTGTCGAAGTATTTGGAAAAGTATGTTAATGCAAAACTGAGGCGCACCTTCATCAATAAGTTACTAAGTTTAGAATTTTTCCTACCAGCTTTGGAGAGCCATTGAACAGTTTGACATGAGAGAGGGACATAATGAAAGAGTTCTTTCATCAATATGGATCTGATGATACTGTGTAGATTTATTTGAGAAACTAGTTTCATTACTATTTTACTGCCTGAACTGCAGTAGCAGTTGGGGGAAACAGAAGATTTGATCCAGGAGAAAACGGATGGGATTTGACAATTGAATCTAAAAGTTAAGGAGAAGAATAAACACTTTGAATTTGAAATCATTATGAAACATATAAAAGCAGGTCACTTTGCCTCTTTGCCTCTGTAATTCTATTTTTTTTAAATATTTTCTTTTTTGTTTTTTTTAAAGATTTTATTTATTTATTTGAGACAGAGAGCATGAGAGGGAAGAGGGTCAGAGGGAGAAGCAGACTCCCTGCCGAGCAGGGAGCCCGATGCGGGACTCGATCCCGGGACTCCAGGATCATGACCCGAGCCGAAGGCAGTCGCTTAACCAACTGAGCCACCCAGGCGCCCTGTAATTCTATTTTAAAAGCAGTGTTAATAACATATAATCTCTCAGCTACACAGGGATGAGAACATAAGCAAGATACTCAGTTGAAGCATGACTATGATAATAGATGCAAGGATCCCTAGCCCCTTACCCAGCATAAGGAAAGCAATGAATAAACACTTGTTCATTTTTAATTATTTTGATACCTTGGAAATAGAGCCCCACATTCAAATCAAGGCAGTTTTATACAGTAACACTAGATCAGGGAAAGGATTAAAGGAAGTGCTAGATCTATATTTCTTGTCTTCAAATCCTGATTTACACATTAATAGATTAAACAAACATTTCCTGCTCATGGGCCTAGGAGTAGAATAAAGCAGGGAAAATCCTTAGTTATAATTATTAATGGTTTCCCTGTCTTTCCTCTTTCATAAGTAAAAGCTCAGAACAGCGGAACCTCATGGATGTAAACATCTGTTTCTCTGACCTAACAAAGTCCAAGTTCTTTGATATTTAAATTATTAATCCTTTAATTGCCATTTAGAAGAAGCTATACATATTTAAGAGTGGACCGTTACTCTCAGTAATAAAATGCAGGGTTCATTCCTTCCTCTGAGAATGACTTCTCTGATCCCTGAGGTGACCATTTTCCCCCCTCATCCCACTTCAATTTGGGCCATAGATTTGCCTTTCAGTTTTGAGGAATCATTTCCAGTGGCTTTTCTAAGGGCCTTTGGAATTGTAAATCTGTTCTTTCTAGAGGTCTGCTTCCAAAGAACCAAGAATACCATAATAAGTAGTCAATAAAATAAACCCACATCAAAACCCTGTACATCTAGCAGGGTAAAATCATGCCAAGCTCTCTAAGAGGTTCTGAGAGCACTGACATGGCTTTTTCTTGCCAGGTAATAGCCTAGTTAGTCTTACTTAAAAGTGGAGAATCTCTACCAGAATGGCTAAAATTTAAAGGAATTACAATACCTATTGTCTGTGAGGCTAGGATAGGATAAAGAATAACTAAAACTCTCACACCTTGCTGATGGGAAGGTGAACTGGTGCAACCACATTACAGAACTATTTGACAATATCTAACAAAGCCGAACATACATATGTCCCATGACCCAGCAATTTCACTTCTGGATATGCACTCAAGAGAAATGAGTGTTCATGTCCATCAAAAGACATGTTCAAGAATCTGTAGCAGCTTTTTTCATAATAGCCCCAAACTGGCAACAACCCTAATACCCATCAATAGTAAAATGGGTCAGTAAATGATAGTATATTCATGCAATGTAATACTACATAGCGATGAAAATAAATGAAACATAGATGAAATTCATGGACATAATGCAGAGTTAACCCAGGCACAAAGGAGCTCATAAAATTAAAGGACAGGCAAAGTTAATATATGGTTATAGAAGTCAGAAGAGTGGTTATTTTACATGAATGGGTCCTGACTGGGAAGGAGCATGAGGGAGCCTTGGGGGTTTTCAAAATGATTTTTATTTTGATCTGATTGGTGGTTACATAGGTGTATGTAACCTAGGTACTGAACTGAACCATTCTTTTAAAATTTGTGCACTTTGAAGCATATAAACTTTATCTCAATTACAATTAAAAATAAATAAACAAATGTATTTATATTTTTGAACATTAAAAAAGGTAGGGGGATCCAAAGCAGAGGAATTAAATGAGTTGCCCAAGGTCATCTTTTGTCTGGATTTGTATATATATTCCACTGCATTGCTTCAACTACACTGCTTACCAAAGTGGAATTACATTTTGAAAACATTTTATTTGATTACAGAAATTGGGCATCTTCTTTATTAGAATGAAAGTCTGAATCTTCTGCAATTGGTAGATTCACCAACTTTCTGCTCTTCCAAACTATGAAACAAGAGAGAGATTCAAGATTGAAAAGCCCGTTGCTGTTTCCCAATCCCAGTGCTAAAACTATCCCCAGAATGAGACTATTTTGGCTGGGATCCTTATTGGTTACCTATCCAACATATTCAGATTATCTATAATGTTTTTAGTACTGTACCTTATATTAAGAGGATATAGGCTCCCCCCCTTTTAATGAAGAGGTTATAATACATCCTTAAGAAAGTTACAGTGTCTTTTGAAGATGTGTTGCTTATCTTTCTAATTCACTTTTAAGTAGCAAACCAACAGTCACTGAAAAGATCCTGATAGGACAGTGAAAAGAAGGGGCACACGCACCCCAATGTTCATAACAGCAATGTCCACAATAGCCAAACTGTGAAAGGAGCTGAGATGTCCTTCAACAGATGAATGGATAAAGAAGGTGTGGATCATATATACAATGGAATATTACTCAGCCATCAGAAAGGATGAATACCTACCATTTGCATCGACATGGATGGAACTAGAGGGGATTATGCTAAGTGAAATAAATCAAGCAGAGAAAGGCAATTATCATATGGTTTCATTCCTATGTGGAATATAAAGAGTAGCGCAGAGAACCATAGGGGAAGTGAGGGAAAACTGGCAAGAAATCAGAGAGGGAGACAAACCATGAGAGACTCTGGACTCTGGGAAACAAACAGGGTTACAGAAGGGAAAGGGTGGGGGGATGATGGGTATTAAGGAGGGCACGTGTTGTGATGGGCACTGGGTTATATGCAACTAATGAATCCTTGAACACTATATCAAAACTTAATGATGTTGTCTAATTGAACATAATTTAAAAAAAATCCTGATAGGACAGAAAAAAAAAGGCCCACAGAAGTCTCTTGTTAAGTGAGATCAGCAATAAATTCTGTAAATGGGTGTTCTTAACCATCCATGTGGTCCAACGAATGGACTTGAAGTGGTCCATGAACCCCACAAAATTACACACATTTTTCTATGCGTATATTAGTATTTTTCTGTGAAGGGTAACAAAGCTTTTGTGGTAGCCATGAAAATGGACCTCTCAAATCCACTGCAAGGACCATAAGTGACTGATGGTCCCAGCTGCTGCACTCTGAAATCCATCACTGTGTTGATGCCAAGGCCATGCTTCCCACAGCCTGCTCCAATCCAATGATGCGGGACTTCTCTGATGGCACCTCTGGCTCAAGGACTCCCTGACAGCTTTGCAGAATGCCTTCAGAACTGCACTGCAGTTTAAGACCCAACCTTCCTCCCTTCTCTCTCTTTTACCCAGAGTCAGATCTGCTTTGAGGGCTCCAGCCCCCAGGTTCCCTCCCTATTTCCTCTCACAATCACAGTCCCCAATAAATCTCTCTTTTTTTTTAAGATTTTATTTATTTATTTGAGAGAGAGGATGAGAGGAGAGAGAGAGCACATGAGAGGGGGGAGGGTCAGAGGGAGAAGCAGACTCCCTGCTGAGCAGGGAGCCTGATGCGGGACTCGATCCCGGGACTCCAGGATCATGACCTGAGCTGAAGGCAGTTGCTCAACCAACTGAGCCACCCAGGCGCCCCCCAATAAATCTCTTATATGGCTAGTTCCATTGTGGCATCTACTTCTCATGAGGCCTGGACTACATAAGTAGTACCAGGAGTCTGAGAACATAGGCACTAAGATATATAATTAAAACTTGGGGGCGCCTGGGTGGCTCAGTTGGTTGAGCGACTGCCTTCGGCTCAGGTCGTGATCCTGGAGTCTCAGGATCGAGTCCCGCATCAGGCTCCCTGCTGGGGAGGAGCCTGCTTCTCCCTCTAACCCTCCCCGCTCTCATGTACTCTCTCTCTCTCTCTTTCTCGCTCTCTCAAATAAATAAATAAATCTTTAAAAAAAAAAAAACTTGGTCATTCACTGCCCTCAGGTGAATATGACACTGTCCTGGTTGGTAGGTGGGGCACAGACTGTCCCTGGCACAAAGTAGTGACTTAATTGCTAAAGATTTCATAGGTGGTTATCCCAGTGGAGGAGTCCGGGGTCACGGGCATGCTGGAATACTCTTTTCAAAGTAAAAAACAGTGCTGTGTCTTATATCCCCTACCACAGAGAAGCACAGCATCTGGGAGGCCTCTTTGGGTTCTGGAGGTAGCACATTACACTCCTAGGAATATTCCTCTGACATGGAAGACTGCCAGCTTTCAGTAGGGTCCAGAGCAGGAAAAGGTTCTGTGGCAGGTCCAGGTTTTTGTAACACCATACGGTCTGTTGGATTGTACAGCCCAAGTGGAAAGACTTTATGGTGTTACAAATATCAGTGGTGGAAAACGATATGGTATGGAACTTATGGCAAGCCCCAGCAGGAGAAAAGCAATGCAGGCCCTGGGAATCAGAAGCAAGGGTCATCCACAGCAGAAAATGATATGCCTTTTGGGAAACGAGTCCTGATATGTTACTGGGTCCCAGGAGAGACAAAATGTTTGACTACAGGTACCAGTGACCATGCAGCTGGAGCTACCCATTGAGGGCTCCAGCCCCCAGGTTCCCTCCCTATTTCCTCTCACAATCACAGTCCCCAATAAATAGTTATAAAGTCAGATAGGCCTAGCATCAGTCCATAATAACATGGAAATGGTACATCCTGGATGGGACCTGGGCAAGGTGAGGGGAAACAAGTAAACTGCATGAGCAGGCATCCCAGATGCCCATGTCACCCATAAGGGTCGTACCAGTGCCCCACCAAGGCTTGAACCCATAGCTATATGGGGGAGGGTTCTCATATGACCAGCTGAAGGAAGAGAATAAAGCTCTTGCTTGGTTTATAGATAGTTTGGTCCAGTGTGTGAGTGAAAGCTGAAAATGGATGGCGGCTATATTACACTATGTTTAGGAGTATCCCTGAATAATAATGAGAGGAAAAATCTTCCCAATGGGTGGAAAATAAATGGTGCATCTGGTCATCCACTTTGTGTGGAAGGAATGATGGTCTGAAATAAAAATATTTAGATTCACGGGCAGTGGCCAATGGCCTGGGAGGAAAGACTCAAAGATCAGATACAAGAAGTTCTGGGGTAGAGCAATGTGGCTAGAAATATAGGAGTGGGTACAAAATGTGAAGATATTTGCATCACATGTAAATGTCCACCAGAAAGCATACACCACAGAAGAGGCACCAAACAACCAAGGAGGCAAAATGACTCAGCTAGTTGACATCAGCTAGCCTCTGTCATCAGCCACTTCAGAACTGGCATGATAGGCATATTCATGAAGTGGCCATGGTGACCAAGATATAGGCCAATAACATGGATTCCCACTTATCAAAGCTGATCTAGTTACTGCTGCCTCTGAATGTCAAACCTGTTGGCAACAGAGATCCATACTGAACACCCAGGTATGGCACTTCCCTTGGTCATTTGGTGTTAAGTCAACCCATCCCGGAAGGGTGGGTATGGGTTCATCTTTCCTGCTTGCAGAGCCTCAGTCAGTAGCACTATCCAGGGGATTATGGAAGGCCTGATCCACAAGCATGCAACATAGCATCTGACCGGGGGCTCATTTTACAGCAAAGGTGGGGTGGAAGTGAGCCCATGACCATGGGATCCACTGGTCATATCATGCACCATATTATCCAGAAGCAGCCAGCCTCATAGAACACTGGAATGGTTTTGAAATGAGTAACTAAAGCGCCAGTTTTGAGGCAACACTCTAAAAGAAGGGGGACCTTCAGGACACAGTGTATATATTAAATCAGAGACCTCTATCTGGTGCTGTGTCCCCAGTAGGAAGAATACATGGATCCAGTAGCACCTGGGTGGCGCAGTTGGTTAAGCGTCTGACTCTTGGTTTTGGCTCAGGTTGTGATCTCAGGATGGTGAGATCAAGCCCTGTGTCAGACTCCACACTTAGCACACAGAATCTACTTAGAGTTTCTCTCTTCTTTTCCCTCTGCCCCTCCCCCACTCTCCAAAAATAAAAAAAATTTAATTAATAATAATAATAAAGAATACATGGGCGCCTGGGTGGCTCAGTCGTTAAGCGTCTGCCTTCGGCTCAGGTCATGATCCCAGGGTCCTGGGATGGAGTCCCACATCGGGCTCCCTGCTCGGCAGGAAGCCTGCTTCTCCCTCTCCCACTCCCCCTGCTTGTGTTCCTGCTCTCGCTCTCTCTCTCTCTGTCAAATAAATAAATAAAATCTTTGAAAAAAAATAAAAATTAAAAAATTAATTAATAATAATAAAAAAGAATACATGCATCCAGAGACTAAGGGGTGGAAGTACCACTGGAGGACTCTGCTTCTAGTCCCATCAACTCTGGGCATGACAGGGTTGGTGGTCATGGTCTTCAAAAAGGACACACTCTTGCCAGAGGACGCAGAAAGAGTCCCACTGAACTTTAAGCTATGGCTACTACCAGGAAACTTTGGATTTCTTGTGCCCAAGGATCAGAAGGCAAGAAGAGGAGTCACAGTCATGGCAAGAGTAACTGACACTGATTATCAGGAGGAGGTAGGGCTGCTTTTACATAATGACAGTAGGGAGGAATATGTGTGATACACTTGGGCACCTCTTGGTATGCTCTTACCCAATTATAACTATGAATGGGCAAGTGTAGCAATTCTAGCTTCAGAAGAGTATGATTCCCAAAGGCTTAGATATCTCAGGAATGAAAGTTTTGATTATATCATCAGGTAAAGCCAGTAAGACCTACAGAGATGATAATTGAGGGTGAGAGAAATTTAAAATGGATAGTAGAGGAGAGAGATGATGAATTCAGCTGATGATGAATGCAGCTCCAAGACCAACTGTAGCAATGGGGGTTACAATTTGCCCCACCAAGCCTCCTTTTCTGAGATTTCCCCTCAGGAAAAGAGGCCCATGGTGGAGGATCTGTTCTCTGAATTTGTGTGAGGTGGTTCTGTGCAGCACAAGAAGTAGACAGACAGCCATGAGAATGCCCTTTTTAGACCTCTGACTGTAAGGAGTGGAAGTGACCCATAGCCCATTGGCTCCCAGCCAGTGAGTGAGTATGGTAGGAATACTAAGGCAGGTATGTTTCTGGCAGATGTAGGATTCCTATGACAGGCCAACTTTGGCTCAAGGACTCCTGAAGAACCTTGCTGAACTCTCTGAAAACTGCACAGAAGTCTAAGACACTTCCACCTAACTTTCCTTCCCTTCCTTTCTCTTCCACAGGGAGTCAGATCAGATATCCTCAGTCTGACAGCTCTCCTAGCCTCCCCTGTTCTGCCCTCCCCCCTCATATTCCCTCATGAGCCTCTCTCTCAATAAATCTCTTGCACAACTAATCCCATCTTAGAGGACTTGACTCAACACAACTTTCATCAGATACTCAAAAATTCTGGGACCTAAAAAAGGTTATGACCCATATGCCAGATGCTGAGTTTGCATTCTTGCCTTGGAAGAACTAGGAACAGAAATTTGAAGAGTCCCTGACTCAGATCAATGGTCTCATTCTTGCTATGTCAAGGTGAATAGGATTGTGCTGATGCATCTGGGAAGATGAGTCAACACTGGGAATAAGTTTAGGCCCAACAGTGATTTCTCTTCTCTCTGGCCAGACAGGTCACCCTTCCAACGGAGTCAGCCTTATTATATAAACTATGGGGATTCAGTGGAATGTCACAAAAGCAATTAAGTTAGAGAAATAGTCTGCTTTAAATTTACTTATTAAAATAATATATTAAAGAGAATAAAAATCCTTCCCAATCATCCAAGTTGCAATGCTATCAGTCACTCTAAGAACTTGAAGTATACCACAAACACAATGGCTTTCCCCATCCTGAAAAATGCAGTGATGAGGGAAGATGATTGCAAACCATTTCTGGAGAAAAACAAATACATACATTTTAGGTTTTAGACAGTTGGCTTTTTTTTTTTTTAATAAAATGTGCACTCTCCAACCACACTTGAGCTTTCTCCATGACATTAATTGTGTTTTGCTGTCAGGGAGGGGGACAATATCTACCTAATGGATCTATTACCCATGGCGGGGAGTTTCAGAGGCTGGCAGCATCCTCCTCTCTTATTAATGACAAGACTGATTCAGAGTACTCTTCCCTGACCCATTTATTCATGGGTATGTTATCAAGAATAATCTTAAGCTTTCTCTTTCACAGTATAATAAAAAACAAATGGACTCAAGCAAAATTTGTACTCTGTCTGCTTTCTGTCCCACTCTTGTCCTGGTAAAATTGCGGGGGTATTTGCTCCTCAAAACAGCAATTAAATAAAAACCTTTTTTTTAAATTTCAATGTCTGAAATCTCTTCAAGATGTCAGCCCAACTTAAAGTAGCCGAGGGTATGACTTGTCTAGGGTAATGTGAGGAGAGAGGAGAGGCTGAAGTTGGGATCCAGGGATATATGTGGAGTGAAGCCTTTTTCAAAGCAGAAAAAGTCCCAAATAACCTTTCCTCAAGAGTGATGTCTCTGGGGGAGCATCCTGGTGGTCACAGCAGGATATTAGGATGAAGAGACGGCTGGAATATCAGTAGATTGATTGGATCTCTTCTTCATTCTTATATCCATAGCTGATCTAGTTGCCAAAATCATCTGGGAATTCTCTTAGGGACAAAAAAAAAAAAAAATACTGGAGGTACATTCCAGCTCTGCGATTTAATCAGGAGACCCAATTCACCAAGGGACTCTAGAGGAAGCATTTAGTTTCTTGCACCTAAATTCATCCATTTGTAGAACTAAGATAATGTTACTTATCTCTTCTTCATTCCATATGTTCTTATGAAGAGGAAAGATACCTTGATTTTAATTTAATCAGGTTATAATGGCCAAAATAAAATGTCAAACGTGATTCACAGGAATCTTTCAACATTAACCATGTTGGTTTTGTATTCATCAAAAGAAAACTTAGCATCCCTATCAAAATGCCAATAGTATTTTTCACAGAATTAGAATAATACTAAAATTTGTATGAAACCACAAAAGACCCCAAAAAGCCAAAGCAATCTTAAGAAAGAAGAATAAAACTGGAGGTATCACAATCCTAGATTTAAAACTATATTATAAGGCTGTAGTAATCAAAACCGCATGATACTGGCACAAAAATAGATGCACAGATCAATGGAACAGGATAGAGAACCCAGAAACAAACTCACACTTGTATTGTCAATTAATCTGTGACAAAAGAGGTGAGAATATACAATGGGGGAAAAGACAGGCTCTTCAGTAAATGGTGTTGGGAAAACTGGACAGCTACATGCAAAAGATGAAAACTAGACCATTCTCTTACAACATACACAGAAATAAACTCAAAATGAATTAAAGATCTAAATGTGAGACCTGAAACCATAAAACTCCTAAAAGAAAATGTAGGCAGTAGTCTCTTTGATATCAGCCTTAATGACATTTTTCTAGTTATGTCTCTTCAAGCAAGGGAACAAAAGCAAAAATAAACTATTGGGACTACACCAAAATAAAAAGCTTTTGCATAGCAAAGTAACCATCAACAAAACAAAAAGGCAACCTACTGAATGGGAGAAGACATTTGCGAATGATATATCTGTTAAGGCATTAATATCCAAAATATATAAAGAGCTCATACAACTCAACACCAAAAAAACCTAATGATCTAAGTTCAAAATGGGCAGAGGACCTGAATAGATATTTTTCCAAAGACATACAGATGGCTGACAGACATATGAAAAGATGCTCAGCCTCACTAATCATCAGGGAAATGCAAATCAAAACCACAGTGAGCTATGACCTCACACCTGTCAAAATGGCTAGTACCAAAAGACAAAAAATAACAAGTGTTGGCAAGGATATGGAGAATGGGAAACCTTGTGCACTGTTGGTGGGAATGTAAATTGGTGCAGCCACTAAGGAAAACAGTATGGAGGTTCCCCCAAAACTCAGAAATAGAAATACCATACTATCCAGTAATTCCACTGCTGTGTTTTTACTCAAAGAAAACAAAAACACTAATTTAAAAAGATATCGGTACTCCTATGTTCATTGCAGTGCTACTTATAATAGCCAAGATATGGAAGTAAGCTAAATGTCCACTGATAGATAAATTAATAATGCAGCTGTGGTGTATACACAGACACACAGACACACACACAGAGACACACACACACACACACACACTGGAATATCACTCAGTCATAAAAGAGAATGAAATCTTGCCATTTGTGACAACATGAATGGACCCATTATGCTAAGTGAATTAAGTCAGACAGAGAAAGACAAATACCATATGATTTTACCACTTAGATTTATGTGGAATCTAAGAAAACAAACAAAAAATAAACACAAAGAGAAACAGACTCATAAATACAGAGAACACACTGGTGGTTGCCAGAGGGGAACAGGGTAGGGGGAATGGGCAAAATAGGTGAAGGGGATTAAGAGGTACACATTTCCAGTTATAAAATAAATAATCAAAATAAATAAATAATTACAAGGATGAAAAGTACAAAAAAAAGAGAACATAAAACATGGTAGCTCTGACAGACTCAAAAGATGCAGCTTGAAACATTCTTTGAGACCCTTGAGGGGGGAAAGGGACAAAATAAAATGTTACTAGTTAATTATTACTAGTTTAAAGACAACAATGTTTGTATTATAGAACTGTTCCCCACATGGTATTTTTCTCAAAAGAACATATTTCATGCAACTAATGGTAAATTCTAAATAGGTTAAATATTTTTGCTTGTATTTCAACAACTCCGTGAAGGGAAACACACAGTCCTCAGCAATAAGTCTTAAAATTCCCTTTTGTATTCCTTTCCCATACACTCCCATCACACACCACAGGTGCTCCCTTATCTCTCTCCTTCCAACCAACATTTTGACATTAGCAACCAATGTTTACATGGATGACTAGTCTACATCTAGCAACTCATGATTCCACAAAACTCTTATCTATACACTCTGCTTCACCATTTTTTTTCTGACTACAGCACAGAAGCTCTCATACCAATTTGTCATCAGAAGTCCTTCCTTGGAAGACAGAAAAAGGAATGAATAAGAAAAGAGTTCATTTTAAAAGGCATGGGGAGGGTAATGGCCATAAACTCTCAAATGTCAAGAATTTTTACTCCATTGCACTATAATCTGGCTTGCACCTACCACATTACATATTTAAAAATATTAAAATATTTCCTGAATGGTTTTTACTATTAGCATATAAAGAGTAATGGTTCTCATTGGAAGGAGAAACAAGCCATTTGACATGGAAATAACAATAGCCTCTGTCTCTAGTTGGCCAGCTGCAGCTACACTAGTAATTGAGTTGAATGTTTTCCGAAGTTTCATTCACTAAGAATTGTTCATAATGATGTCTAGGAGAGTTTTTCCTTCTAAATTTCACAAGCACCTTTCAAAACAAAACAAAAAAAAAAGGGAAAAATTATATATATATATATATATATAGAGAGAGAGAGAGAGAGAGAGAGATATTATCAAATAAAAAAGTTTTAATAATAGTTGGTATACATTAACTTCTTTGGACATGGCGTGCATGCGTGCGCATATGTGTGTATGCATGTGTGTGTGTAGCATAATTGGCTATTTCAGATAGGTAGGTCAAGTTTGCAGAAAATATGTTCATGTGCTAGGAACTAGTTCTTATTTTAGAGCACGTATTGTATTCTACATCTTGTATTATTATTATTTGTTAGCAGATTTGGCTCCATTAGCTCATAAATCTCTTAAATTTAATGGCAGTATCTTTTTTTCTTTGTATTCTCTAAAGCAGTGCTGCACAAATGATAAAGGGAACAATCCAACAAAAAGATATAATAATTATAAATATATACGCACCCAACATGGGCACACTCAAATACATAAAGCAACTATTAACAGACATAAAGGAAGAAATTAATAGTAATACAATAATGCTATGGGACTTTAACACCATATTTACATTAATGGATAGATCTTCCAAACAGAAAATTAACAAGAAAACAGTGGAATTAATGATCAATTGGACCAGATGGATCTAACAGATATATTCAGAACATTACATCCAACAGCAGTGGAATACACATTATTTTAAAGTACACGTGGAACACTGTCCAGAACAGATCACATGTTAGGCCACAAAACAAGTCTCAACAAATTCAAAAAGACTGAAATCAGATCATGTGTCTTTACCAATCACAATGGTATAAAACTAGAAATCAATTGTAAGAAAAAATCTGAAAAGGACATAAATGCATGGGGGTTAAATAAACAATGAATAGGTCAACCAAGAAATCAAAGAGAAAATTAAAACAATACTTGGAGACAAATAAAAATGAAAACCCAAAGGTCCTAAATCTTTGGGATACAGCAAAAGCTGTTCTAAAAGGGAAGATTATAGCATTACAGGCCTACCTCAGGAAGGAAGAAGAATCTCAAAATAACAGCCTAACCTTATACCTAAAGAAGCTAGAAAAAGAAGAACAAACAAAGCACAAAGCCAATAGAAGGAGGGAAATAAAAATCAGAGCAGAAATAAATGAAATAGAGACTTAAAAAACAATAAATCAATAAAACCAGAAACTGGTTCTTTGAAAGATTAACAAAATTGATAATCCATTAGCCAGACTCATAAGAAAAAAAAGAGAGATAGAGACTCAAAATCGGAAATTAAAGAGGAGAAGTAACAACCAACACTACAGAAATACAAAGGATTATTACGAAATAAAAATCTATAATTATCTGTAATCTCTGAGAGATATCTGCAATCTCTCTACAAAGAGAATATTATGAAAAACTATATGCCCTTGCTTCCCTTGCCTTTGGCGATGTTTCTAGGAAGAAGTTGCTGTGGCTGAGGTCGAAGAGGTTGCTGCCTGTGTTCTCCTTTAGGATTTTGATGGACTCCTGTCTCACATTTAGGTCTTTCAACCATTTTGAGTCTATTTTTATGTGTGGTGTAAGGAAATGGTCCAGTTTCATTCTTCTGCATGTGGCTGTCCAATTTTCCCAACACCATTTATTGAAGAGACTGTCTTTTTTCAAGGGCAAAAATGAACTATTGGGACTTCATCAAGATAAGAAGCTTCTGCACAGCAAAAGAAACAGTCAACAAAACCAAAAGACAACCAACAGAATGGGAGAAGATATTTGCAAATGACATATCAGATAAAGGGCTAGTATCCAAAATCTATAAAGAACTTATTAAACTCAACACCCAAAGAACAAATGATCCAATCAAGAAATGGACAGAAGACATGAACAGACATTTTTCCAAAGAAGACATCCAAATGGCCAACAGACACACGAAAAAGTGCTCAACATCGCTCGGCCTCAGGGAAATCCAAATCAAAACCTCAATGAGATACCACCTCACACCAGTCAGAATGGATAAAATTAACAAGTCAGGAATGACAGATGTTGGCGGGGATGCGGAGAAAGGGGAACCCTCCTACACTGTTGGTAGGAATGCAAGCTGGTGCAGCCACTCTGGAAAACAGTATGGAGTTTCCTCAAAAAGTTGAAAATAGAGCTACCCTATAACCCAGCAATTACACTCCTGGGTATTTACCCCAAAGATACAAATGTAGGGATCCGAAGGGGTACGTGCACCCCAATGTTTATAGCAGCAATGTCCACAATAGCCAAACTGTGGAAAGAGCCAAGATGTCCATCGGCAGATGAATGGATAAAGAAGATGTGGTATATATACACAATGGAATATTATGCAGCCATCAAAAGGAATGAAATCTTGCCATTTGCAACGACGTGGATGGAACTGGAGGCTATTATGCTGAGCGAAATAAATCAATCAGAGAAAGACATGTATCATATGATCTCACTGATATGAGGAATTCTTAATTTCAGGAAACAAACTGAGGGTTGCTGGAGTGGTGGGGGGTGGGAGGGATGGGGTGGCTGGGTGATAGACATTGGGGAGGGTATGTGCTATGGTGAGTGCTGTGAATTGCGTAACACTGTTGAATCACAGACCTATACCTCTGAAACAAATAATACATTATATGTTTAAAAAAAAAGAAGAAGAAGATAGCAGGAGGGGAAGAATGAAGCGGGGGAAATCGGAGGGGGAGGCGAACCATGAGAGACTATGGACTCTGAGAAACAAACTGAGGGTTCTAGAGGGGAGGGGGGTGGGGGGATGGGTTAGCCTGCTGATGGGTATTAAAGAGGGCACATTCTGCATGGAGCACTGGGTGTTATATGCAAACAATGAATCATGGAACACTACATCAAAAACTAATGATGTAATGCATGGTGATTAACATAAAAAAAAACTATATGCCAACAAATTGGACAACCCAGAAAATGGATAAATTCCCAGAAACATACAACCTTCCAAAACTGAATTAGGAAAAAATAGAAAATTTGAACGGACCAATTACAAGAACAATATTGAATCAATAATTTAAAAACTCTCAACAAACAAAATTGATAGTCCATTAGCCATACTCATAAGAAAAAAAAAAGAGAGAGACTCAAACAAAATCAGATGGCTTAGCAGGTGAATCCTACCAAACATTCAAAGAAGAGTTAATACCTATTCTTCTCAAAATATTTCAAAAAATAGGAGAGAGGAAGGAAAGGTTCCAGATTCAGTGAGGGCAGCACTACCCTGATACCAAAACCAGATAAAGACACCACTTATAAAGAGAACTACAGGCCAATATCTCTGATGAACATAGATGCAAAAATCCTCAACAAAATATTAGCAAACTGAATCCAATAATACATTAAAACAATCATTCACCATGATCAAGTGGGATTTATTCCTGGGATGCAAGCACAGCTCAGTATTTGCAAATCAATCAACGTGATCCATCACATCAACAAGAAAAAGGATAAAAACCGTATGATCATTTCAATAGATGCAGAAAAAGCATTTGGCAAAGTAAACCATCCATTCATGATAAAAAAAAAACAACTTTGAACAAATCAGGTTTAGAGGACACATATCTCGACATAATAAAGGCTATATATGAAAAACCCACAGCTAACATCATACTCAATGGTGAAAAACTGAGAGCTTTTCTCCTAAGATCAGAAACAAGACAAGGATGTCCACTCCTCCACCCCTTTATTCAACATAGTACAGGAAGTCCTAGCCACAGCAGTCAGACAACAAAAAAGAAATAAAAGGCATCCAAATTGGTAAGGAAGAAATAGAATTTTCACTATTTGCAGATGACATGATCCTATATTTAGAAAATCTTAAAGACCTCACCAAAAACTACTAGAACTGGTAAATGAATTCAGTAAAATTTCAGGATACAAAATTAATATAGAGAAATCTGTTGCATTTCTATACATGAATAATGAAGTAGCACAAAGAGAAATTAGGAAAACATTCTCATTTACAATTGTACCAACAATAGTAAACTATGTAGGAATAAACTTAATCAAGGAGGTGAAAGACTTGTACTCTGAAAACTAAAACATTGATGAAAGAAATTGAAGATGATACAAACAAAAGGAAAGATGTTCTATGCTCATGGATCAAAAAAACCAACATTGTTGAAATGTCCATATTACCCAAAGCAATCTACAGAGATAATTCAATCCTTATCAAGATACCAACAGCATTTTTCACAGAGCTAGAACAAACAATCCTGAAATCGGTATAGAACCACGAAAGACCCCAAATAGCTAAAGCAATCTTGAGAAAGAAGAACAAAGCTGGAGGCATCACAATCCCAGATTTCAAGATATATTACAAAACTGCAGTAATCAAAACAGCATGGTACTGGCACAAAATAGACACATAGATCAATGGAACAGAATAGACAACCCAAAAAGAAACCCATGCTTTTATGGTCAATTAATCTGCAACAAACAAGGCAAGAATACACAATGGGAAAAAGACAGTCTCTTCAATAACTGGTGTTGGGAAAACTGGGCAGCTACATGCAAAAGAATGAAACTGGACCACTTTCTTACACTATACACAAAAATAAATTCAAAATGGGTTAAAGACCTAAATATGAGACCAGAAACCATAAAATGCCTAGAAAAAAAACACAGGCAGTAAGCTCTTTGACATCAGCCATAAAAATATTTTTCTAGATATGTCTCCTTTGACAAGGGAAACAAAAGCAAAGTCAAACTATTAGGACTATACCCAAATAAAAAGGGTTTGCACAACAAAGGAAACCATCAACAGAACAAAAAAGACAACCTATTGAATGGGCAAAGATATTTGCAATTGACATATCCAATAAAGGGTTAGTATCTAAAATATATGAACTTATATAACTCAACACCAAAAAACAAATGTTCCAACTTAAAAAAATAGGCAGAGGAATTGATCAGACATTTTTCCAAAGAAGACATACAGACGATCAACAGACATATGAAAAGATGCTCAACATCAGTAATCATCAGTGAAATGCAAATCAAAACCACAATGAGATATCACTACACACCTGTCAGAATGGCTAAAATAAAAAACACAAGAAATAACAAGCATTGGTGAGGATGTGGTGGAAAAAAACAAACCCTCATGCACCATTATGGGAATGCAAATTGGTGCAACCACTGTAGAAAACAGTATGAAGGTTCCTCAAAAATTAAAAATAGAATTACTATATAATCCAGTAATTCCACTATTGGGTATTACCCGAATAAAATGAAAACACTAATTCAAAGAGATATATGCACCCCATGTTTATTGTAGCATTATTTACAATAGCCAAGATAGTGTGCATAGATAAATGAATGGATAAAGAAGATGTGGTATATATAGCCATATATACACAATGGAATATTACTCAGCCATAAAAAAGAATGAAATCTTGCCATTTGCAACAACATAGGTGGATCTAGAGGGTATAACACTAAATGAAATATGTCAGTCAGAGAAAGGCAAATACCATATGATTTCACTCATATGTAGAATTTAAGAAACAAAACCAATGAATAAAGTAAAAAAGAGACAAACAAAAAATAGACTCCTAAGTATAGAGAAGAAATTGGTAGTTGCCAGAGGGGAGGTAGGTAGGGGAGATGGATGAAATAAGGTGGAGGGGATTATTCATGGAACACTACATCAAAAACTAATGATGTAATGTATGGTGATTAACATAACATAATAAAAAAAAGGTGAAGGGGATTAAGAGTACCCTTATCATGATGAGCACTAATGTACAGAATTGTTGAATCATTATACTGTACATCTGAAATTAATATAACACTGTATGTTAATTATACATATCTATATTATATGTATGTGTATGTGTATGAAATAAAGCAGTGCAACTCAAAATGTGGTTTATGGACCAGAGCTGGTCCCTAGCCTATGAACTCTTTGTTGCCAGTCTACAATAAGTACACAAACTGAGGGTATGTATTTACAATCTTTTATAGAAATTTAACATTTCCATATTGTTTAAGTGCGTGATCATCGTATTCATCTTGCTTAACAAGGCATAGACCGGATTAGGTGGTTTTTTTTTTTTTTTTTACCATAGAAAGTTTGAGAAGCGCTGCTCTAAAAAAGTAGTTGGCAAACTATGGTCTGTGAGTCAAAAGCTACTGCTCATCTACCTGGTTTTGTATAACTTTTAGTGGAATAAGTCTTGTCCATTCATTTCCTTATTATCTATGCTGCTTTCATCCTACAGAGACAGAGTTGAATAGTTGTAGCACAGACAATGGCCTTCAAAGCTTAACATATTTACTATATGATCCTTTAAAGAAAAGGTTCACGGATCCTTGCTCTAAAGCTATTTTTTTAACTTTATTTGACTGTAATCCACAGTAAGAAGTGCATTTTACTCTGGAAGCAAGTAGGCACATACATACCTATGTATCTGAGATAAAAGTTTTACAAACAATACTTACTCACTCTACATTTGATGCACTCTTATATTTGTATTCTATTCTGCTTTGCTCTATTTTATTTAAAAAACATCGGACACACATAATAAATTAATATTGCAACCTATTACAGATTTTTACCCATAATTTGAAAATCACTGCTTGAAATCCTGTAGCATGTGCGTGGCACAAAGATGGCACATAGAAAACATTTATCGAATAGTTCATTGATATTTACTCATATAAGAGTTATTTTCCCTCCATGTCATATAGAGTTTACTGATATAACATAGTATTATTTCAGTATTATAATACTATATTATTATAATAATTATTATAATAATATAGTATTATTTCCCCCTTCCATGTTCTTCCCTATACCACAAGGACTGAAAGCCTGGAAACTATATTTTCCAGATTCCTTTTCATCAAGGTTCCAGTTAGATTTTGCGATGACAGAGTGAAGGAGGAGCTATTATTCCCTAATGGCAGGTACATGGGGATCAACAGATGCAGGCAGTAAGCATAGGATTTTGCCACACTTCCAGTCATCCACTTGAGAATTATTCTCTCCAGTGCTACAAGCAGCTGAAATAATTGGTGGCAGTTTTGCTGTGCTTCCTGCTCTTCAACAAAAGGAATTTGAGGGGAAAATTACACAAAGGAAGAGTTATAGTCAGTGGTATGCTGGTAAATGTTTAACAACTGGCTGTTCTATTTGTAGGGTGTGCCCATTTCCATGGTGTAAATACTATACCACAATGGTCAATTTCACTGTGGTGTCAATGAATGGTGGAGTTGGGGAGAGATGCACAGGATCAGGTCTGTAAGCTAGTGGGAGCTGGCTACAACATACTAGGTATAGTGTTCCTAGTCCCAGTTTTCACCCACTGTCTAGACATTCCATCTTCCACTTCCCAAAATATTTTGAGTCTATTCTTGTTATTCATAGTAATGTTCTATAAAGTCACTGCAAACGTTGAATTAGCAAATACTGAAACAGTGCTCCTAAGGAAAATACAGGGTTAGGTTCCTGCAAGTCTTTAGTCACAACACTTTCATCAATTGCTCAGCATGTAACTTTGTTTTATCTGTGTTTCTATTTAATGATACCTGACTTCATACACATTGTTGGTTCATTAACATTGAACTAATGGCAAAAGCACTATGCCTGAATGAAACTTATCCAACACAGGTATTTTCCCCATAAAGCACATCACAGCCTTCTTGCACTAGGAACACTAGCCAGAACTTCCAACACTTTGCTTGGCAGCCATTTTAAACAGCAAAATCACCAGCAGAAGCACAGAAATGGGGAAAACCTGGCACTACATAGGCTGCAATAAGGACCCTTGTTTATAGTATAAGACCTTAAGCAAGAAGGTGGAGCACTGCCATGTTCAACCTCAGCTAGGAACATGCACAGTGGGCAAGCAACTCAAAATTTTCACCACTCTGCACATGTCTGTGAATGACAGCAAAAGCACCACACAAAATTTTGGGTGTTACAAATAAATTTTAGTGAGTAGGCAAATTCATAAATAAAGAATCATGAATCCATTTGTGAATCATGAAAATCAACTATCTATTATGATCACCCTAGTGATTAAGTGACAAAAATAATTAGGTCTTTTCATGGAGAGAAAGAATAGGAGCACTGGAAGAGTTAGTTGGAGAGGAGAAAAGATTTGGAATTTGGGCAAGATTTTGTTGAAGAAAATTGTTTAAAAATCAACTTAAAGGAATTGCAAAGGGCCAGACAAATCAGATTTGTTACAGGGTTTATCTTTCTCTAGAGCCCCAGGAGCTCAGAATTCTAACCAGATCTAGACTCTTACTATAGATGTTTTAGTCTGCCAGTTGGCAATTGGGATGAACAACAGGGTCACTACCTTCATCCTGAGGACTTTATTGGAATTTGGAATTTACTGGAATTTATTGGAACACCAACCTGCTTCTTATTGGTTTTCAAAATGAGGGAGAAATTGAGAAATCCTGAATTCTGGGAACATCCTTATGAAGTCTGATCTTTTGTTCAGGTCTATTAAAGAATCAGACTGGTGCTGAAAGTGTTTATCACTTATGCATCAGATATTCCCTATTTATGCCTCCAGTTTTACTCTCCATTTTTCTCCATCTTGCTATCTGCCCAAGGAGCCAGCTTTTATAGATTGCATCAACAAACTTCTTTGCTCTCTGGCTCCTGGTTATCCAGTGACAGACACCCATAAATCATAGAATGCTAAGAGAGTAAAGTCAAGGTATTCAGTCCTCTGATTACTTCCCTGTTGGGTTGCCACAGGTGGATAGTGGTTACATTTCTTTACCATATGACACGGCTGCCCTTGGGTGGCCTTCTCTTTCAGCTACAGCTCTCTTTTTAGATTCCAGGCACTGCTCTCTACCCTTCCAAGCCTAGGGTTAATGGTCCTAATGGAAGAACTCATACGAATTCTAGAGTACTTCATTGTTCTGTGTTGGTTTTCCTTAACCATGACCACATCTTGGTAAATAGTCTTTTCATTAAATTGCCTTATTATCTTTTTTGGCTTGTATGACAGTAGAGTTATATTGTTTCCTTCTGTGACTCAACTGAAGACAGTAGGTAGGTTCATGTGCTGTCAGCCTGATCCTTCCATTATAAAGGTCCCTGTTGACTTCCACCTAATGATTTTTACAACTTTTGATGACTGCTGCTAGAATTCTTCAACTATATAGTTAGCCTAAAATATAGATTGTACAAGAAACAGAATAAATATTTGATTCTCTCTTTATTAATCAATTTTTATTAAACATTTTTAAAAATTTTATTATGTTATGTTAGTCACCATACATCATTAGTTTTTGATTTAGTGATCCACGATTCATTGTTTTCGTATAACACCCAATGCTCCATGCAGTATGTGCCCTCCTTAATACCCATCACCAGGCTAACCCATCCCCCCACCCCCTCCCCTCTAAAACCCTCAGTTTGTTTCTCAGAGTCCATAGTCTCTCATGGTTCGTCTCCCCTTCCGATTCCCCCCCTTCATTTTTCCCTTCCTTCTCCTAATATCCTCCATGCTATTCCTTATGTTCCACAAATAAGTGAAACCATATGATAATTGACTTCTCTGCTTAACTTATTTCACTTAGCATAATCTCCTCCAGTCCCATCCATATTGATGTAAAAGTTGGGTATTCATCCTTTCTGATGGCTGAGTAATATTCCATTGTATATATGGACCACATCTTCTTTATCCATTCATCTGTTGAAGGGCATCTCGGCTCTTTCCACAGTTTGGCTATTGTGGACATTGCTGCTATGAACATTGGGGTGCATATGGCCCCTCTTTTCACTACATCTGTGTCTTTGGGGTAAATACCCAGAAGTGCAATTGCTGGGTCATAGGGTAGCTCTATTTTTAAATTTTTGAGGCACCTCCACACTGTTTTCCAAAGTGGCTATACCAACTTGCATTCCCACCAACAGTGTAAGAGGGTTCCCCTTTCTCCACAACCTCTCCAACATTTGTTTCTTGCCCTGTCAATTTTTGCCAATCTAACTGGTGTAAGGTGGTATCTCAATGTGGTTTTGATTTGAGTTTCCCTGATGGCTAATGAGGATGAACACTTTTTCATGTGTCTGTTAGCCATTTGTATGTCTTCTTCAGATAAGTGTCTGTTCATGTCTTCTGCCCATTTTTTGACTTGATTATTTGTTTTTTGGGTGTTGAGTTTGAAAAGTTCTTTACAGATCTTGGATACCAGCCAACTGTAGTGTAATTTGCAAATATCTTCCCCCATTCTGTGGGTTGCCTCCTTGTTTTGTTGACTGTTTCCTTTGCTGTGCAGAAGCTTTTTATCTTGATGAAGTCCCAAAATTTCATTTTTGTTTTTGTTTCACTAGCCTTTGGAGATGTATCTTGAAAGAAGTTTCTGTGGCTGATGTCAAAGAGGTTATTCCCTCTGTTCTCCTCTAGGATTTTGATGGATTCCTGTCTCACATTGAGGTCTTTCATCCATTTTGAGTTTATCTTTGTGTGTGGTGTTAGAGAATGGTCGAGTTTCATTCTTCTGCATGTGGCTGTCCAGTTTTCCCAGCACCATTTATTGAAGAGACTGTCTTTTTTTCCATTGCATATTTTTTCCTGCTTTGTCAAAGATTATTTGACCATAGAGTTGAGGGTCCATATCTGGGCTCTCTGTTCTGTTCCATTGGTCTGCATGTCTGTTTTTGTGCCAGTACCATGCTGTCTTGGTGGTCACTGCTTTGTAATACAGCTTGAAATCGGGCAACATGATGCCCCCTGCTTTGTCTTTTTCAACATTTCCTTGGCGATTCGGGGTCTTTCCTGATTCCATACAAATTTTAGGACTGTTTGTTCCATCACTTTGAAAAATGTCATTGGAATTTTGATCGGGATGGCATTGAAGGGATAGATTGCTCTGGGTAGCATAGACATTTTAACAATGTTTATTCTTCCGATCCATGAGTATGGAATGTTTTTCCATCTTTCTGTGTCTTCTTCAATCTCTTTCATGCGTGTTCTGTAGTTCCTAGAGTATAGATCCTTTACCTCTTCGGTTAGGTTTATTCCGAGGTATCTTATGGTTTTTGGTGCTATTGTAAATGGAATCGTTTCTCTAATTTCTCTTTCTACAGTTGCATTGTTAGTGTATAAGAAAGCAACAGATTTCTGTGCATTGATTTTGTATCCTGCCACATTACTGAATTGCTGTATGAGATCTAGTAATTTGGGGGTGGAGTCTTTTGGGTTTTCCACATAAAGTATCATGTCATCTGTGAAAAGAGAGAGTTTGACTTCTTCTTTGCCAATTTGAATACCTTCTATTTCTTTTTGTTGTCTGATTGCTGTTGCTAGGACTTCTAGTACTATGTTGAACAATAGTGGCGAGAATGGGCATCCTTGTCGTGTTCCTGATCTTAAGGGAAAGGCTCTCACCTTTTCCCCATTGAGGATGATATTCGCTGTGGGTTTTTCATAGATGGATTTTATGAACTTGAGGAATGTTCCCTCTATCCCTATACTCTGAAGAGTTTTAATCAGGAAAGGATGCTGTATTTTGTCAAATGCTTTTTCTGCATCAATTGAGAGCACCATATGGTTCTTCTCTCTCCTCTTTTTAATGTGTTCTACCACACTGATGGATTTGCGAATGTTGAACCACCCTTGCATCCCACTGATAAATCCCACTTGGTCGTGGTGGATGATCCTTTTAATGTATTGTTGGATCCTATTAGCTAGGATTTTGTTGAGGGTTTTGGAATCCATATTCATCAGAGATATCAGTCTGAAATTCTCCTTTTTGATGGGGTCTTTGCCTGGTTTGGGGATTAAGGTAATGCTGGCCTCATCGAATGAGTCTGGAAGCTTTCCTTCTGTTTCTATTTTTTGAAACCGCATCAGGAGAATAGGTATTATTTCTTCTCTGAATGTTTGGTAGAATTCCCCAGGGAATCCATCAGGCCCTGGACTCTTCTTTTTTGGGAGGTTTTTGATCGCTTCTTCAATCTCGTTACTGGTTATTGGCCTATTCAGGTTGTCAATTTCTTCCTGTTTCAGTCTTGGCAGCTTATAGGTTTCCAGGAAGGCATCCATTTCATCCAGATTGCTCAGTTTATTGGCATATAGTTGTTGATAATAATTTCTAATAATTGTTTCTATTTCCTTGGTGTTAGTCGTGATCTCGCCCCTTTCATTCATAATTTTATTTTATTTTTTAAAGATTTTATTTATTTATTTGACAGAGAGATAGACAGAAGAGCACAAGCAGAGGGAGTGGCAGAGGGAGAGGGAGAAGCAGGCTCTGCACTGAGCAGGGAACCCGATGCAGGACTCGATCCTGAGATCCTGACCTGAGCCGAAGGCAGACGCTTAACCATCTGAGCCACCCAGGCGCCCTCATTCATAATTTTATTAATTTGGGTCCTTTCTCTTTTCTTTTGGATAAGTCTGGACAGTGGTTTATTGATCTTGTTAATTCTTTCAAAGAACCAGCTTCTAGTTTCGTTGATTAAAAAATTTTTTTAATTTATTCATTTGAGAGAGAGAGCACATGATAGCAAACATGAGCACAAAATAGCAAACCTGTCCCCCTGCGGGGACAGGCAGAGGGAGAAGACGACTCCCCACTGAGCAGGGAGCCCGACACAGGGCTCGATTCCAGGACCTGGAGATTATAACCTGAGCTGAAGGCAGACACTTAACCATCTGAGCCACCCAGGTGCTCCTTTATTAATAAATTTTTAAAACAGTGACTTGATGTTCTAGTAACTTCCCAACAAGCTCATTTTTTTTCAAAAATTGTAAAATCATGGATATTTATATATTTGGTGTGCTTCATTATTTTTTCTGATGCTCAAGGTGTCCCGTCTTTCACCAGCAAGAATCTTTTTGTCATGACTCCAATACACTTTGATAGCTTCTTTGCTTTCTAGAACATGATATCTCAGATTCCTTTCATAGATTCCTTCTCCAGACTTGGAACTAAACATAACTCTAAGGAGCTCTGATTCCTTTTTGTGGAAAATGCGATTTAGAGACCATAATTGGAACTTCAGGGATCCTCATTCCTACCGGGTTTTCATTGCTTCTGTACTTTTTCAGTGAACAGAATTAGGAAATATATGCATTTTTAGAAAGTAAAAAACAAATCATGAGTTTATACTGATATTTCCAAGTCAAATTTAAAGTTACAGGGTTCTTAACTTATTTGATTTTATATTTGTATCCCTCTTCTCCTACAGTGAAAATATTTGTTCCTAATTAGGTTAACATAATTAATAATTTGATTTATCCTATTTTACATATCATTGTCTTGAAAACAACAATATTTTAAAGATTTATTATTTATTTATTTGAGAGAGAGAGCATGCACACAAGCGGGGGGAGGGGCAGAAGGAGAGGATCTCAAGCAGACTCCGTGCTGAGCACGAAGCCTGATGTGGGGCTCCACCTCACAACCCTGAGATCAGGACCTGAGCCGAAATCAAGAGTCAGATGCTTAACCGACTGAGCCATCCAGGTGCCCCCCAAATAACAATATTTTAAAAAATAAGTCTACTGAGGGCAGTATAAGGGGGTTATTTGGTCTTTAGGATATAGCCCTCAAAGAATGTAAAGGGATGTAGAAGAGATGCATTTTAAGTCACTTGCAATAATTCTTCTATGGTTAAGCTACCATATGAATCTATAAGTTCCATCATTAAAGTTTGTTTTATATT
Source organism: Neomonachus schauinslandi (assembly GCF_002201575.2). NCBI lineage: Eukaryota > Metazoa > Chordata > Mammalia > Carnivora > Phocidae > Neomonachus > Neomonachus schauinslandi. The sequence continues at coordinate 93,226,901 of NC_058419.1, read as the reverse complement.
TTAGAGGTTGCTTGCTTTTTATTCTAATTTAATTTTGGTTTTTGTGTAAAAAAATCTATGATTCCAAAGTCAAAAAATGATAGAATAAGGTACATCCAGAGAGTTCTGGCTTCCATCATTGTTCTTGCCCTCATATTCCCTTCCTCCCTCCTGTAAGCGATACTCTTCATTAGTCCCTTCATTGAGGGACATTTGGGTTATTTCCATTCTTTTTGCTTTTACATATAGGATGAAAGGAGCAGTTTTTAAAAAAATATGTCATCTTGTGTTTTTGCTAGAGCTAGAAGTGGGATTGCTTATACACAGGGAAGTGTATATGTAATGCTTTAGTGATGTTAGAAATTCTTCTCCAAAGGAACTGCATTTTCAATAGCTCCATAATGAGAGTGTCTGTTTCCTCACAGCCACAACACCAGGGTATGTTGTCAAACCCTGAAATTTTTCGCCCCTCTGATAGGTGAAAATAGTATTTCAGTGTAGTTTTGGTTTTCATTTCTCTTATCATGATCAAGATAGGGCATCTTTGCATATACTTGAGGGCATTTGCATATCTATTTGTATGTACCTCTGTCTTTTTGAGAGAGGAAAGATTTGGATGCTCTTTAAATTATGTAACATGAATGTCTTAGGTTGCTAAGAGGCAGACCTTGAGACAAGGATTCATGTGTAAGTGACTTATTAGGAGGTATTTCCATTAGGCAAATGGAGAAATAGGACAAGGAAGGAAAGGAGGCCAAGCTGGGGTGTGAGAGCAAGCAACATTTCAAGGAATATTACTTTGGGTCAGTCTCAGAGGGGCGTTAGAGGGACAGTGTAAAACACATCTAAGAATTGTCCCCATAGAAGGGGGAAAGGGAGCTGTAATATTAATCCTCTTCACTGTCCGTCATTGGTTAGGTGCTGCTCTCAGGGGATAGAGATTCCCAGGTACCTCCAGCTCTCCCTGTCTCCAGGCATATCAAGTTTCAGCTGCCTAAGGGTAGTCAGCCAACTAAGAGATTTAGGTGCTCACTGCTGGGAATGAAAGCCTGCATAAGGACAGAAAGCATGAAAATGGTAAAGGGATTGGAGGAGTTACGGGTAGAGCACTGGCAGCATCTGCTTCAGGGAATAACTACCCATCCCATATTCATGGGGGGTGAGCACTGTACAAAAGAAACATTTATCAGGCCTGATTTCAAAATCAACACTTGTGTCTATGATATATGAGAGAGCATCACTGGCATTTTATGTACTTGATTTGACTTCTTAACTGCTTGCTCATTACACCTGTTAAAAGAAAAATACAGTGTATTTTGTACACCCAGTTTTCCCTAGTCACACAATGTTGAGTCAGATGGCCCCTATGAGGCTGCCTTAGAACTTCCACAGACACCTAAACTAATCCGTTTGTGTGAAAGCAACACTTAGACTTGCATTGGAATTAAACCAGGGTCCCCCTGACACTAGCATCAGAAATAAACAGAGCCTTGTTTTTCCGGCTAATGAGAGCAAACAGTTCTATCTCAGGTGGCCTTCCTTAGAGGTTTTGCAACTCTAAGATAATCACACGCAGGCCAGAGGTGCAGTTCAACAATCCTGAATGAGAAACCAGGAAAAGAATAGAACAAAATGCCTTGCTTGACACTATCTAGTGTATTAACCTGTGGCAAGAAGTTTACTGACAGAGCAAACAGATTTTACCTGTTAGGCCTTTGACCCTGGACTCCATGTTTTGATTCACAGGAGGATCTAAACAGCTGTGAGAGCTCAACATCTCAGAGAGCAGAGAGCTGTTCCTAATTTCAACTATTTTCTTAAAGCTTAAAATTAGTGAGTAGAAACATAGAAATTGACCCAGAGGGTAATTGCCCCACATCCATATTTTTTTCCTCCTCAATTCTAAAGTTGAGCATAGGCAAATTTTAGGGTGAACTAATCTGTCTCAATTTTCCTGGACTTTCTTGGTTTTAGCATTGAAAGTCCTAAGTCCAGAGTAATCCCTTAGTGCAGGGCAGACTGGGATAGTTGGTTATCCTAGCAATTTCTTGAATAATTTTGGTTATATTAATGGTTTAGGACTGGGCTTCTCAAACTAAAGTGCATCCAGATTCCCTGGATATCTTGTTAACATACTGAGTCTGATTCAAGAGGTCTGGGGTGAGGGGCCTGTAAGGCTGCATTTCTAGTTCCCAAGTGATGCTGATGCTACTGGTCTACCCATGGACCACACTGAGTGGCTAGGGTCAAGGGCAGGCATAATATTGATGCTAAGGTTTTGCTACAAATCTCCAATATTTGAAACTTAATTTTAGTTCATCTCTGCTTTTAACTTAATGAAAGAAAAATGTTTGTGTGATAATATTATTCCTTTATGAATATTTGTAGTAAAGAGAAAGAAATTAATTTACTTGCCCATAATGCAGTGGGTTTATGAAAAACAGTTTAAAGGAAGGGTATTCAACTTACAACAAAGCAAATTTTAATTGATATGAAAATTATAGATGATGGTTGTTGCTCTACT